>NC_134485.1:327031841-327154341 GCF_040206685.1 Ascaphus truei | reverse complement strand
GTATACCTACACCGCGTAACCTACACTTCTTTCTTCCAGATCTGACTCAAGCTTCACGCGGGAGACATCAGAATACAGGTAGGGAACACCTCCCCTCCAGTATAGTACCTTGAGGGACGGCGGATCAGGTAAGATCCCAGGCGGGATTGCGGCTTTAGAAATTGTGAAGAGGCGACATCCTGACACTGGTTAATGGGTTCCGAATCATTCACATCTGGGTTTTTTTTATCCGATTAGTGAGGTCAACACACTATGTAACAAGGACTAATGGTAGTAAAGTATAAATGTACTACAATAAATAAACTTATGTAAAAAATAAAAAATGTCTCGGTTTTTCATTTTCAAAATCTGGTCACCCTAGATATGTCCTTACTCGCGAGTGTACTTAAAGTGAGTGTCCTTAAACCGGGGTATGCTTGTATATATATATTTTGTGGGGGCTCAGGGGTTCCCAAAAAGAGCTTGCTGGGGTTTTGTGTGTTTTGTTTACTTATTTTAAGCTGTTTCAGCTGTTGGAGGTTAGTGACTCCTCCTTCCCAGGTTTTAAGCCCGCCCCTCCCCACTTCCCAAGTGAGTAGGTCCTTTCATTCTACTGGATACAGATCCAATGTGGTCTTTCTCCTTCCTCATAGAGGTAAATGAGAATTTTAATCCTAATAGAGGTACATTAGTATTTTATCTGGTAGTGTTAGGACTTGCGAACTGGGTCTGCCTTTGTCGTGGCTCGCAAGCTTACAACGCTTTGGCCAAAGGGTTAAACTAAATGACCCTTTTTCAAGAGAATATATAAGTATTTTACTGTGTATTTTTGTCATATTGGATGTAGCATTGGGCTTCTCTGTCGTTTGTTGTATACATTTGCCACGCTCAATAGCTCTCCTTTTTGACACTTATATACATATATATTTTGTGGGGGCTCAGGGGTTCCCATAAAGAGCTTGCTGGGGTTCGGTGTGTTTTGTATAATTTCATCTATAAAGAACTACAGTACAGAATCATGGTGCTCCATTACAAGGTGTCACGATATCCATATCTCAAACTCCCTAACTTCAGTAACTGTTTTAAGGCCCCATACCTTCGTTTTGCCATTTAAAAATAAAAAAAAGAACAGTTAATGACTTTCAAAGTTACCTCGTCATAAACAGAGGGAGAAACACGGTGATGGATAGGCTCCATTTTCTAAAGAAACCCCCAGTTTTAAGCATGGACTCCTCACTCTCTGTGACCATCAACGTGAAAAGAATCCCATCTGATTGTTCAACTGATGGAGAGGCGGGTCTCAAACACTTCATAGGAATAGGTTTACGAGCTGCTTGTAAAATTGTATCCGCCGCCCTAGACAAATGTGGGACTGTCTCTTTCCGTGCCGTTAAGTTACCCATAATATAGCTGTAGAATATGGTAACAGCCTGGTTCTCAGCATGATATTTAAACACTGGAGCACCATGTGAATGCTTTTTGATCTTCCTACACTCGCAATCACAAAAGTAGTACAGATGATCTCCAGGTTTTTGTGTTCACATTTCAAAGAGCTTCTGTCAGCGTTTGACATGGGGTCTTTTGGGGGCAAAATGAGACATATGCTCTGCGTGAAAATATGTTACTGCCTTTCTCTCCAATTTGTAAATAACATATTATTTTTTTTTATTTAACATTTTTTAAAAAAATGATTTTATCCTAAGAAATATTTTAAAGAATTCCATTATTTCGAAGCCCATCTTCAATGTCCCAGAAGTTCTCCACTCCATGTATCTGAATGAAGCTCAGAGCTTCCCTGACATGGAGAATTGGATTCGCAGCATATTAAATATGGGTTCCAGACTGAGCACGGGGATGTTTTTATGGCCTTCTGTGCCAAATCATTTTTCCTTTTGTCTCAGTGGCTACATTTACAATGTTTTCCTATGTTTCTGTGTTTTTTTTCAGGGGATCACTCGGAATCTTCTGAGTGGAGAGCTGCTTTATAAATCGACTTCTATCACTGCAACTCGGTGTGTCACTAACAGCAGAAAGCTGCAGCGATTCCAAACACCAAAACAGCCCCCAACAAAAAATGCACAATGTATGTTACTGTATTAAGAGATTTGTAAAGCTATTAAACATGTCTTACAGAACACGTTGTTTTGCATTGTAGGATCATCTGGCAATGAATAAGTGACATTATTTTGTGTGTATTTTGTTTTCATTCAGTTACTTTTGGGTGTGCTTGAGCGGGAGTTAGGGAAGGCATAGAGAAAAGTATTGGAGGGCAGAAGCAGTATTAGGGTTTTGTAACATCTTTAACCCCTTTAGTACAATACACTCCCATAGCATATTATAGTTCTGCAAGATCCTGCTGGCCTCTCTGGCGGCGCTGAGGTTAAGGGGGCACATCTTGAGCTGCCTGGGGTTACAGGTGGTACATTTTATATGGGCATTCGGTCCCGGAAGAGGCGCCTGCGGGGTGAGCAGGATTAGTAGGGCCTCAGGTTCACACCTTGTAAAGCAGCAGGGAGGAGGGGGAAGGGTTTCACCTTGTTCTACCTCTTTATTCCTAAAGATGCACACGGCTTAACTGCCTGGCGTCAGTTCCAACATGTGCTCAACTGACACAAGCCTTAGACCAGGGGCGGCCAACTCCAGTCCTCAAGAGCTACCAACAGGTCAGGTTTTCAGGATATCCCTGCTTCAGCACAGGTGGCTGAGTTGAAGGCTGAGCCTCTGATTGAGCCACCTGTGTTGATGCTGGGATATCCTGAAAACCTGACCTGTTGGCACCTCTTGAGGACTGGAGTTGGCCATCCCTGCCTTAGAGAGCCTTGTATACTAACGTGCATTAGTGAGGTGTCTGGCTCTGAGAAATTGAGCTCAAGATGCTGCAAGTTCTAAATCCTTCAACCTGCTCCTTCAATCCCCTCAGTCCCAGTTGGCCCTGGCCCCAAATCAGAGAAGTCCTTTGCATTCTTGTTCTTTGAGTCAGTGCTAGCGGAGCTCAGCTCAGTAATTGAGATGTCATTTGCCGTACTGTTGATCCCAGGTTGCCTGGTTCTATATAACCGAACACTACCCTACAGATGTCAGGCTGCACCCTTGCACCCAGCCTCACGTGCCACATTCTATTCCCTGCACAACGTAGTTGCTGAGAATGAATACTTCCAAGTAATCTGTGTATTTCCCTGTTCCAAGTGCTAGAGGGGCTGTAACTCCTATGCCTTCTGCACTAAATCCCGAAGCTGACAGATCTTATTTCCCTGCTTTCCGTTAATATAAAAGTAATATAAACTTTAAGTGCATAGTTATTTTCCATTTTGTATATTCCTAAATATGCCAAATTCTAAAACCTTCGAGCAGAGCCAGAAAGGTGTGAGATTCTTCACCCCGGTACATAGTAATGAGCATGCCAAATCCTATAAACCTGACTTTAGTTCTAAAGGTGCCAGGTTCCATACCCTTGAGTTATGATGGCAACAGACTCCATAGCCCTAAGTCTAGACTTTAAGGAGTCACATTGTATTTCCCCAAGCCTTGCCCTAAAGGTAATATAGAAGGCTGAGCACCATATTTGCGACGCTAACCAATAAAGCACATTACGAGCCATTCACTTGTAGTGAATTTTTCATAAGGGGCACAATGGCTCAGCACTGCTTAGCAAATATGGCCTTGAGTCTTTGCACATCTCATCCAAAAACGGTGGTCTAATGTATATGGAGGTGTTTCTGCCAGGTTCTGTGACACATTGTAAAGGGGTAGGACATCCGACACACTTCCTGATGTATGCCTGTAAGATATGTGTGCAGAGGTACATTTAATGGAGACCGATTAGGGTGAAATTAACATAAGGCTTTATTGTCAGTTCCTTTAAACAACATAGCAAACAAAAATATACATAAAACAACAAACACCTATCCCTGTGTAAGGGCTAACTCACTCCCCAGTCCCTAACTGTAAGACTGGGGGGAGGCAGGGAAGCCCCTTACCAGTATGCCACCCCCAAAGTCTCAGCAGTACCTTATAGTAGGTAGCCCTTCAGGTCAGTGGTGTTCAGGTGTCTTGGTGTGTCTGGCAGGTTCCTGGGTCCTCTGTGTCCAGGAAAAGAGGTCTGGTGTCTAGTTCTCAGCACCGCTCTTCTGTGTGCCCAAGACTTCACCTCCCTATGTCAGCACAGTGTGTCTGTGCTAAGGGAGATCTCTGCAGTCCTCTTTCTCTTTCTGTCAGTCCAAATGTGAGCTAAGGAATCTCTCTCCTGTTTCTCACATAAGGGTTTTTCTAACAGTCCTAATCAGCCAGGTGGAGTCTGGTTGATTGCCTGTGTGCAATTAACCAGCACACTGCTGGATTTAGGGGCAGTTTCTCTCAAACAGTGATAAGTCCCTGTTACAATGTCCAACACCAAGACATCCTAAATGTGAGTATACATCTATATTTATTCTCCAATGCACATTGAGGATTAGACAGACGTGCTCTTTGGTGTCTTTTTGTTCCTCTGCGTAACCCAGATATCAGATAAGGAAAGGACCTTCCTGATTGATAACGGACATCACGTGATATCGGTGATATGAGCACAAAACTCAAGATATCCAAATTGTGAGTTTAAACTCTATAGAAACAACCAGGATCTTTATATGTGTACGAACATATTACACGATGTATGCTATTTTTTCCTCTCTTTTCCACATATTCCCTGAACCGAAACACTGAGCCCAAGAGAGAAGGTTTAGAGAGAACCCCTGTTGCTTCCACCAAGAGACATTTCATGGTCATTTAACCCAGTGGTGTGCAAACTGCAGGGCGCGATCCCCAGGGGGGTGCGAGACCGCCTGCGGGGGGGGGGGGGGGGGCGTGGTTTACAGAGGCCCCGCACGCTTCCCGAAGGCACTTAAATTAAGTGCCGGGGGAGCTGCAGGGCCTCTGTAAACCTTTACTTACCTTGGCTCCACACGTGTCTCCATGGCAACGCGGCGTCAAATGACGCCATGAGGTCATGTGAGGTCACGTTGCTATGGCAACTTGACTTCGTGACGCCGGAGACGAGGTAAGTCGGGGTAAGGGGAGGCACGGGGTGAGGTGAACGCCTGCAGGGGGGCGCAGGGAAAAAAGTTTGCGCCCCCCCTGATTTAACCCATTTTTATTTTATTTAATCACGTTATATTTATAATTACGGGGACACTGTCAAGTTTGTAGCGCTTTTTGTATGCTTTTCTTGTCCAATGGATGCTTCCTGATGCAAAAAGTTTTACTATTATGTCATATACTGTATCTAGATATTTCACTCCCGCGGGGAAACTTTAAAAGGGCATTATAGGACATAACCAAAATAGGACAGAGACCTATGTTCTGTGATGCCCTGAAGGCTGTCTCCATGGGAACAACATGTCTGTACTTAACAACTTTTGTCCTGAAGTTGTCAGATTATATCAATCGGTATTTAAAACTAGAGATGTGTGAAACCTTCGCAGGCGCACAAATTGGCAAATTGTGGACATTCTTCACTGGCAATATATTTGGGAAGATATGGAACTTCACCGGAAATCACCAACTGGGCGTATCTTACTTAGAGAGCATCTTGAGACCACCTCTTGTGAAAATGGTTCTGCGAATATTAGTGAATTTTGGGGAATTTTGGGAATACTGTAATTGGTAAATCAACAAAGAGCCTTCATTTCAACATCTGAATTTTCAAACTTCGTACAAATGTGTGGGAACGTTTGCAAAGCAAACTGGGACAGGTTCCCACATCCCGGCCTAGAACCGTGGAGCCACATTCTTTAATCATGTTTTCAGCTCTAGAAGGCATGGATTCTGTATCCCAAGAGGCACCATGCTGTGTATCTCTATATCACAAAAATGTCAGACTATATATCTTTGTGCCTGTGACTACAGGTCCCAGCCACTGTGTTGAGTATTAGAGACAAGAAACAAAGTCTTAGCCATGTCAAGCTCTTAGCTCAACTCCAGACTCCAAACGCCAGTCTGTATACTTCCAGCAGATTACGTATCACTACGCTTTCAGTTTTATGGGTGAGACTCCTTCTCTGTACACTCAATCTTTAGATGTGCCAGTCACTGCATTTCTAGAGGAAGGATCGGCATCCCTCTGATCTCTAATGTACAGTAGGTGCCAGTCTGTGAGTCTAGTTCTAGAAGTGACAGATTCTGAATAATCTGTTCACAATTCTAAATGTGTCTGAATCTTTAACCCTAAAAGTGCCAGCCTCTGTGTCCATGTAGCGTCTAAAAAAGTGGGGACTCTGTATTCCTGTTTCCGATCCTATAACTTCCAAACTCTATATTCCTGTAGCCCAGGTGTGTCATACACCTCACTATTACATTACAAAGACTCTGCATACATATGACGCAGCCTGTGAGATGCCAGACTGTGTATTCTATGGCTCTGTGCTAGTGGTGTCCCAGTTTTGGACTGGGTATCAAGGGCCCAAAGGGGGATAGGAAAGCTTGAAGAGGCCACTATAGGGGTATAGCAGATGACATTTCTTTTATAGGGCTTACCGTCATGTAGAACTGCTCTCAAACAGGCGTACACTTGCGCTTGCATTCATACATACACGCAAGTACTCATAGATATTCCCTCTGATACATGCATGCACACACATTCACACTGACTCAGATAAACACATGCTGTACATATATACGGATAGGCACAGGGACTCTCCCTGCAGCTGCAGTCATGCATGTAATGCCATGGAACAATGCCATGGGATTGCCAGTCTGCAGAGTCTATCCAACATTTTGTATAGTCTCCTAATCATGCTGGTGGACTTGACCAGTCAGGATCTTAAGAGCCCACTGGATGCCAGGGCTCACCTGGGAATTCCCCAGGTAGTCAGTAGGACAGTCTGAGCCTGGGTGCCCTGTGCCTGCTCATTTCCTTGCACTCTCATTTTCCATCTCTATTTCCCATGAGCGTCACATTAGGACAGTGTTCTCGGTTGGGGGGGGGGGGGGGTAGAGGGGTGGGTGAAAGGTCATATGATGTCATCATTGGCATAGGGTCTCTCCCCAGACAGCTGTGGGTGGCCCAGGAGAAGATAATTGGGAGGGGAGGAGAATTTGAATAAATAACTCCTTCTATGTCCTAATTCAGACCCCCCTCTCCCACCCTCACACACACACTTGTGACTATTATGAATTTATTTTTTGTCCCTTTTCCATTTCTGAATTTGGGTCACAGTTGTCCCACTGTATCAGGTGACTCGCAAGCTGGACTCTCTACGTGACCAAAACAAAGGGAAGCGCTTGTTAAACTTTTGACATCTCATTTAGAGCAAAATAAATGAACAAATTGAGCTTGAAAACGTATACAGCTGCGAGGATGAGTGCATCCCCTCTGCGCTGTCTGTCCCTGTGTCTTCTGTCTGTTCTCTGTCCACCATTCATCCCCTCACTGTCTGTCCCTGTGTATTCTGTCTGCTCTCTGTCCACCATTCATCCCCTCACTGTCTGTCCCTGTGTATTCTGTCTGCTCTCTGTCCACCATTCATCCCCTCACTGTCTGTCCCTGTGTATTCTGTCTCCTCTCTGTCCACCATTCATCCCCTCACTCTGTCTGTCCGTGTCTTCTGTCTGCTCTCTGTCCATCATTCATCCTCTCACACTGTCTGTCCCTGTGTACTCTGTCTGCTCTCTGTCCACCATTCATCCTCTCACTTTGTCCCTGTGTCTTCTATCTGCTCTCTGTCCACCATTCATCCTCTCACTCTGTCTGTCCGTGTCTTCTGTCTGCTCTCTCTCCACCATTCATCCTCTCACTCTGTCCCTGTGTCTTCTATCTGCTCTCTGTCCACCATTCATCCCCTCACTGTCTGTCCTTGTGTCTTCTATCTGCTCTCTGTCCGCCATTCATCCTCTCACTGTCTGTCCCTGTGTCTTCTGTCTGCTCTCTGTCCGCCATTCATCCTCTCACTGTCTGTCCCTGTATCTTCTGTCTGCTCTCTGTCCATCATTCATCCCCTCACTCTGTCTGTCCGTGTCTTGTGTCTGCTCTCTGTCCATCATTCATCCTCTCACTCTGCCTGTCCCTATTGTATTGTATGTCTTTATTTATATAGCGCCATTAATGTACATAGCGCTTCACAGTAGTAATACATGTGGTAATCGAATAAATAACAGATAATATAAATAACAGATCATGGGAATAAGTGCTTTAGACAAACATAACATTAAGGAAGAGGAGTCCCTGCCCCGAGTAGCTTATAATCTAATTGGTAGGTAGGGAGAACGTACAGAGACAGTAGGAGGGAGTTCTGGTAAGTGCGTCTGCAGGGGGCCAAGCTTTATGTATCATGTGTTCAGAATGTTCACAGTGCTATTCGTATGCTTCTTTAAGCAAGTGTGTCTTAAGGTGGGTCTTAAAGGTGGATAGAGAGGTTGCTAGTCGGGTACTGAGGGGAAGGGCATTCCAGAGGTGTGGGGCAGTCAGTGAAAAAGGTTTAAGGCGGGAGAGGGCTTTAGATAAAAAGGGGGTAGAAAGAAGACATCCTTGAGCAGAACGCAAGAGTCGGGATGGTGCATAGTGAGAAATTAGGGCTGAGATGTAAGGAGGGGCAGAAGAGTGTAAAGCTTTAAAAGTGAGGAGAAGAATGGAGTGTGAGATGCGGGATTTGATTGGAAGCCAGGAGAGGGATTTCAGGAGGGGAGATGCTGAGACAGATCTAGGAAAGAGTAGAGTGATTCTGGCAGCAGCATTTAGGATAGATTGTAGGGGAGACAGGTGAGAGGCAGGAAGGCTGGACAGCAGGAGGTTACAGTAATCAAGACGGGAGAGAATGAGGGCCTGAGTCAGAGTTTTAGCAGTCGAGCAACAGAGGAAAGGGCGTATCTTTGTTATATTGCGGAGGAAAAAGCGTCAGGTTTTAGAAATGTTTTGAATGTGAGGGGCGAATGTGAGAGAGGAGTCGAGTGTGACCCCTAGGCAGCGTGCTTGGGCTACTGGGTGGATGATCGTAGTTCCAACAGTAATGTGGAAGGAGGTAGTAGGGCCAGGTTTGGGAGGAAGTATGAGGAGCTCTGTTTTAGCCATGTTGAGTTTAAGGCGATGGAGGGCCATCCAGGATGATATAGCAGAGAGACATTCAGAAACTTTGGTCTGTATAGCAGGTGTAAGGTCAGGTGCTGAAAAGTATATTTGTGTGTCATCAGCATAGAGGTGATATTTAAACCCAAAAGATGTTATTAGGTCACCTAGAGAGAGTGTGTACAGAGAAAAGAGAAGAGGTCCCAGGACAGAGCCCTGGGGTACCCCCACAGAGAGATCAATAGAGGAGGAGGAGGTGTTAGCAGAAGAGACGCTGAAAGTACGATGGGAGAGGTAGGATGAGATCCAGGATAGAGCTTTGTTCCGAATACCAAGAGTATGGAGAATGTGAAGGAGAAGAGGGTGATCCACAGTATCAAATGCTGCAGAGAGGTCGAGTAATATGAGCAGAGTGTAATGACCTCTGTCTTTGGCAGCATGGAGGTCGTCAGTTATTTTAGTGAGTGCTGTTTCCGTGGAGTGAGCAGTGCGGAAGCCAGATTGTAGAGGGTCTAGGAGAGAATAGGTGTTGGGAAAATGGAGCAAGCGAGAGAATACAAGACGTTCAAGGAGTTTAGAGGCAAAAGGCAGGAGGGAGACAGGTCGATAGTTAGAAAGACCGGTAGGGTCAAGCTTGCTGTTTTTGAGTAATGGTATGACTGTTGCATGTTTGAAGGAGGATGGAAAGGTTCCAGAGCAAAGGGAGGAGTTAAAAATGTGTGTGAGCGTAGGGATTATAGTAGGAGCAAGAGGTTTTAGGAGATGGGAGGGAATGGGGTAAAGAGGGCAAGTGGTAGAGGGAGAAGTGGCGATCAACGGCGACACATCCTCCTCTGAGACAGTGGAAAAAGAGTCAAGGAAGGCAGGAGGAGAGTTAGGAAGAGGTGTAGGATGGGAAGAAGAAACAGAGGGGATGTTCTGACGTATGGATTCCACCTTTTCCTTAAAATAGTCAGCAAAGTCCTGAGCGGAGATGGAGGAAGGAGAGGCAGCTGAGGGTGGTTTGAGTAGAGTATCAAAGACAGAGAACAGTCGGCGTGGGTTAGACTTGTGCATGTTGATTAGTGCAGAAAAGTAGGCTTGTTTAGCTTGCGAGAGGGCAGAGTTGAAACAGGATAGCATAAATTTGTAGTGAAGGAAGTCTGCGAGAGTGTGAGACTTCCTCCAGAGGCGTTCAGAGGAACGAGTGGAGGAACGCAGCATGCGTGTGTGGGAATTTAGCCAGGGTCTAGGGTTAGAAGGACGAGTGCGGCAGAGAGAAAGCGGGGCATGTAGATCAAGAGAGGAGGACAAGACAGAGTTGTAGTTCCTGACCAGGTTGTCGGGGTCTGTAGCAGAGCTGAGAGAGGAGAGGGAGGAGCGTAAAGTGGACTCAAAGTCAGGTAAGTGAATAGAGCGCAGGTTTCTGCAGAACCGGGGTGTGGATGGAGGTGGAGAAGGGGAGAAGCGAGATAGAGAGAATGAGATGAGATGATGGTCAGAGAGAGGAAAAGGGGAAATGGAGAAATCGGAGAGAGAAGTTCTTAGTGAAAACCAGGTCTAAGTAGTGGCCATCCTTGTGGGTGCTGGCTGCAGTCCACTGTTGAAGGCCAAAAGAAGAGGTTCTATCTGCTCTCTGTCCACCATTCATCCTCTCACTCTGTCTGTCCTTGTGTCTTCTATCTGCTCTCTGTCCACCATTCATCCTCTCACTCTGTCTGTCCGTGTCTTCTATCTGCTCTCTGTCCGCTATTCATCCTCTCACTGTCTGTCCCTGTATCTTCTATCTGCTCTCTGTCCACCATTCATCCTCTCACTCTGTCTGTCCCTGTATCTTCTGTCTGCTCTCTGTCCATCATTCATCCTCTCACTCTGTCTGTCCTTGTGTCTTCTATCTGCTCTCTGTCCACCATTCATCCTCTCACTCTGTCTGTCCCTGTGTCTTCTGTCTGCTCTCTGTCCATCATTCATCCTCTCGCTCTGTTTGTCCCTGTGTCTTCTGTCTGCTCTCTGTCCATCATTCATCCTCTCACTCTGTCTGTCCTTGTGTCCTCTGTCTGCTCCCTGTCCACTATTCATCCATTCTGCTGTGTCTGTCCGTGTCTTCTGTCTGCGCTCTGTCCACCACTCATCCTCTCTTTTCTTCTCACGCTTCCTTTCTCTTCCCATAATCTTCGCTCCTTTCCTATTTCATTCCTTCTCTTTCTCCTTTTTACTCTCATCTCCTCCTTTGGGTCCTTCACTCCTTCACCTGCTCTTTCTACTCCCTCACTTCACTTTATTCCTTTCCATCTTTCCTCAGCCGCCAATCTCTTGCTTGTCCCCATTCTACCAATATGTTGTCTCTCTCTTCCCCGCTCTCACATTCATTCGTTTTATTGCATGTGTCCCTCTTTCTTTCTTTTTTACTTTTATTGTTTCTTCCTCTCGATAATCCTTTCCTTTTAGTCCTTTCTTTATCTCTACTTTTTACTCTCACTTATCCCGGGCTCTGTATTTCCTTTGTCCTTTCACTGTATCATTAACCCTCTTTCATGTTCACCACCGTGGCTACTTGTATCCCAAAGGGCAGAGTATGCAGAGCAGTTGTTTTTGTTTATTTTATATCACTGGTCTTAGATAGGTTTACGTATGTGTCCAGCGTTACGTTATATAGCAATACATTCATTATCAGAAAAGAGGGGATCCACAATTCTACCAGGGTTCATCTCTCGAGTCTGGACAACTCCAGATAAGACTTATAGCTCATCAAATATTATCTTCTGCAAACAAAAAAAGTATCATTTGAACAAAAAAAAAGTTTTTTGTTTGGAGCCTTCAAGTCTAAATGAAACAGATGAGAAATAAATTGGGACGTTGTCATTTTGAAGGATGGCTCATTATCACGATACGTTGCTTGAGTCATGCTATGCTTGAGTTGGGTGTCACAACATGATGAATTTGTCCGGTTTGATGGCTGTTCGGGTGATGTCATCTGCAGAAGCTTTGTATCTCACAGACAGAATGGGTCTGTGCCCCATCATTACTTTCCCACACTTACGCAGCTAATAAAAGTCCAGGCAGAGCAAGTAAAGATATAGCAACGAAAGGGTTAACACCGCCAGTAATTAACCCCTTGGCTGAATTACACTGCTGTCCGCAAAGCTTCTGGACACAAATCCACAGAGCAATGTGTTACATGTCCCCCTGTCAGCAAGGGGGATAAAAGGCTGGAGCGGTTACTATCGTTTATTTGTAAAGCGCCAACATATTCCGTAGCATAGTACAGAGTGATGTGTATTACATAAACAGAATGACATACCAAAAAAGGATAAACAAGTGCAAACAGATACAGGAGGTAATGAGGGCCCTGATCCTGAGAGCTGACAGTCTAGAGGGTTGGCCACATGCACAGATAAGGGACGTGCTTTTTATTCTCAGCTTCTGCAGTCAGGGAGTGTTGGGGAAAGGCTCTGGATTAGAAGGCATATTTGTAATGATAACTAAAGCCAGGTCTGTCCATTAGGGTCACAGCACGGCATTGCAATTATTTAAACACTCTATCCCATACCGTGTCTTATTTCACCTGCTGCTTAAGAGTACACTTTTGTCCAGTGCATGTTTTATATAGCCATTGTTCATTTCCTTTTGAAATCCTTGGTATGTTTTCTATTTCGGGGAAATATTGATGTCAAGTAGTGCATCAAAGCCTTACTAATAACTAATGCACACAACAGCCAGTCTACTGGGGGTATACATTGAAGTGCTATAGTGCAGTTTGGGCACTGCTACACAAAAACTCCCATTTAAGTTGGTGGAAGTATGAATGCAGTAGTGCCAGACCTACACTATCACACTGTAATATAAATACCAATGCACATAACACAACGGTTGCAGTGAAGTCTGCCAAACATTCACACCACACTACATTTATTTTTTAATACTTCATACAATCCAGTTGGTAGTCTTATGTGCCCTAAAAAAAATTAAGATCACAAGTCACACTATTGGTCAGTCCTACAAAATACGGGAGATCTGAGAACATGGGAGAGATCTCTGGGGCTTCCAATGACTTGAATAGCAACTGTGGAACTTTGTTCAGTATAAGATAGAAAAGAAAGTAGAAACCTTGCTTCGAGGTTGCCTGGGGCTAATTTGGTAGGTCAGCTAACCACATAGGCAGCAAGTTCCCAGACAGTAAGACCATTCTCAGATGACCACAGCTGGTGTTATCTTTGTGCAGTGAATGTGAAGCTGTTTTTACAATTCTCTTAACTGCATCTGTAGCACAAGAACTATATGTCTGGAGCTGATTGTGCTCTAAAACATGGCTGTATGTATATTTGTGGATCATATTCCTTCTTTTCTCTAATTAATTACCATGACATACTTTAAAAACAATAAGTGGGTCGGTCTCTCATCTTCCTATAGTATAAACCTTTTCAAAACAGTGTCAGATCATTTTTTTTGATCCTTAATGTATAATATCGCTGATAGCTTATATGGCACTTTAACTGCTGACCACATGTACATGATACCAGGGTGGAGCTGGAAGCCAGGAGTGAAGTGGCATTTAATCATTACTCCCCCTATAGCAGGCATATTAATTTCACACATTATGATCAGGTTCAAGAAAAAAAGGCAAAACTAAGGGGTTTGGGCTATATTAATGTTTTTATTGTACAAAACAAAGTCTATAAAAAATGAAGGCGGTGGTGCCAGGATGTATGAAATTTACAATACCACACATTCTAAAACAAAATACAGAGTAACACCATTTATACACAGCATCGCCTGATTGGCATTTTATTCTTCCTCTCCAGATACTATAACCACGTATTTGAAGCATTTAATTCGTCTTCACAAAACCATCCACAATTAAGCTTTTCCTCCCTGGGTTTGGAGTACTGAGGACGTAAACTATCTCTTTCAGAATGAGAACGATAGCACAAACGTATGAGAAGGTTCCCATTGGCGTCCTGGAGCCAGGAACCTTGCTTTAGAAAGTCTTGTTCCCAGTAGGAAGCATTGATAAGATCAATGAAAAACCCAACCCGAGAATAGAGACCGAGTGCTTCAACTTTCTTCATGTAAGCTGATATGCTGAGGCAATGGTGTTACTTGAGTTCATACAAAATGGGAGAGTGAAAGCTATATACCAGTTGGATAACAATTGTCCAGAAGTGATGCTGTGGTAAGACATAAAGTAACTGTACAGACACTTATTGGAAAAGGTTTATGGACACTGCCCTTGCTTAAAGTCTTCATTGCTAGTAGCACCTGCGACACTATGCAAACCCACACCACATTGAAAAGTACGAGGAGGTTAACTCAACAGGAGGTGCCGATCTTTTTTGTATAGTTGAGAGTGGCAGCTTTCACCGTGTGCTGGACTCTCACCTTCTGTCTCTCCTCTTCTTAATCTTTCTCCCTCATCCTGACATCACTTCATGTGACCTATTTCCCAATATCACCTTTAAATATGAGGCACTATATAAACCCTGACAGTATTTTCATTAACCATTAAAAGCGAAGATTATTCAGTGTGCAGTGAACACAGGGCAGTTGTGCCTAACAAGTGGTCTGATGCATGTATGTAGTCATCAAAAGTAAGGCTGTGACTCCCTTTTACCTGCATCTATACTCTCAAGTCATCACCATTTGTCACACCTGATGAGTGACACATGGTGATCCAGAAGCAACATCATTATTATTAGGTGAGAAT
Organism: Ascaphus truei; assembly: GCF_040206685.1. Taxonomy (NCBI): domain Eukaryota; kingdom Metazoa; phylum Chordata; class Amphibia; order Anura; family Ascaphidae; genus Ascaphus; species Ascaphus truei. The sequence continues at coordinate 327,139,648 of NC_134485.1, read as the reverse complement.
TGTTATGCGGATTTCTACTGATGTTTACTTTGCGGTGAAAGATTTTGTTGGTTGTTGGCTATTTGGCTTCTGATATGGGTAAAGGTTTTTTTGTTGTAATTCTTGGAGGTATTGAGGGGGCTATATTTATAGCCCTCTACTAAGCTTGGGAGGCTTACTACTACAGTGTAGTCTAGTTTTGCCTACTACCTATTCCATCACATGACCTTTATCCCGGCAACATAATGTTCAATGGATCTCTGTCATCATATTACAAGGTGAGGACCTTGAATCTTCATTGACCATCACATTATACTTGGACATTCAGAGTTGTGGACATGACAGTACCTCTTATGTTTTATCCTTTAATTAAATAACCTATTTAAACATACACATCACAGAAACCGATCTGTGTGAAGAATACACGTAATAGTTTCACAGCACCAAATTACCCCCATCATACGGGCAGAATTCCTCCTGTAGGACCAACACATCCCTTAACATTGGAGGAATCCCAAGTAAAAAAACAACCTTTTTAAGAACATTAACCCACAGCCCCAATATACTGCTTTCTATGGGAGAAGTCCATGTCATAATATCCCACTTAAATTTGCACAGTGGTGTGCCCCTTGCTAAGGCAGAAGTACTTGTGAGAACATTCCCCTTGTAATCACTTTTATCTGTTCCTCGGAGCCTGAGTCATTCACAAATGCATGCGTGACAAGAACATTGGGTAGTCTTTCTTTGAATGGTCAACATTGAGGAAACTGTCTCTTTATGACTATATTCTTTCCAAAGTCAAAGAATTGGCTGGAAATCCATCTGGTAGAGAAAGAGTAGCCAGTGGCACACTGGCAGTGCAGTTATTATTGTGTGCTGAGCGAGGTTTTGTGTCAGCTTCCAGGCACTCGCATGTAGTGACGAGAATATCATGCACTGAGAGCGCAGCGGTTATATTGTAACACAAAGCGGCAGGCGGCAGCTCAGCAGTTACACTGACACACAGTTAAGTCAAGTGTGTGGCAGAGATACTCCAAAAACAGTTTTGTGGAGGCCTGCACAGCAACATAGGGCTTAATTGGCATTTGGCATAGGGATATGGTCACCCCCAAATCAGTGAGAAGGATAAGTAAGGTGTTGCTTTGTTTTCACTCTCTTTCCATTATGACGGGTAATGACTTCCCAGCACAGGACAAACCCTCCCCACCCACCCCACACTAAGTATCCCCTCTACAAAACCTCCCCACTCATACATACAATACACAGGCAAACACACACATAACGTGAACAGTTCCAGCTTAGAAGGGACTGCCTCTAGTAGTCCTGGATTTACAGCCTCCTAAAGAGAATGTACAGAGGCTGGACAAGCCTGTCCCTACTAGTCTGGAGCCTGTTGGAGACATAAACAGGAACACAAAATGGCATATTTTCTTCCACTGGTCCAAAGACCTTCTATAGTGCAAATGGTGCCATTGCCAAAAAAGAGACCCTTTAAACTTCTTTGTCGATGAAGAAAAAATACATTGAGGGTCTCTCCAAAAAAAAAAAAGGTGTAAAGCAACAGTCCATGTCATTGTACCCTACATTCTGAGCATGTGAACCACGCTTAGTAATTCCCCCCATTCTATAGCCCTTTATTGTTCCTTTCTTTTCTCCCAGCAGTTGCAATGCAACGACTCCTATTCAACATGTCGTAAAACCGCTTCCCCATGCCAGGAAAGCTCCCAGCTCCATTCATTTCTGCTCTGTTTATTGGAATGGAGCTCAGAGCTTCCCTGATTGTATGCTTTGCAACATATCGAATAGGAAACTATGCTTGAAACCAGCAAAATATATTTGGCGCACAATTACCTCAATCTGCCCTGTCTGCACAAGTAATACTTAGGTGGTGAGTCAGCGTCACCCTGGTCGGCACCCCGCCATGTGAGTCACATGTTGCCAAAAAACGGGCTGCTGTGCTATATCAAAAAACCAAGGGGAGAGTCCAACTGTCATACCGACTTCTTCATTAAGTTTATTTATGTTAAAAATATTAAAGGAAGCTGTGCGCTGAAGGGATAGACTGCTTGCTATATCCTCTACCTGATACTCCATTGACCTCCCTGTAGTCTTCTGTAACTCTTTTAATCTGCCACTACTCTTCTCTTTCCATCAGTGTTCAAGATCAGCATTGACATTAGATTGAAAGGGAGTGATGTCTTCCTCTGGATCTCTTTGCTCTGTCAGTACGCGGCACACTCCACCCTCGCCCACCGCGTTCTTGCTAAGAGCATTGTGTAAAGGCGACTTCAATGATGGAAATGGAAAGAGACCGAGGACGGTGACAAGTAAGGTATTAGTGGCAAAGGATGGCTGATGAAAGAGTGTAGTGAGAACAAGGAATAGGCACAAATTGAGATTACGGGCTCCTATTGTGAGGACAAGTGGGGTTACGCACAGCTGACCATGCATAAACGTACATTCAAGTGAATTGGGGGAAGGAGAGAAGCTTTCAGATCTGTAGGACACACTTATTCCTTATGGCTAAACCCTTTCCATATAAGAGGGGGTACGTAATAAGGGCATATATTTGATGTATGCCCAGACCCTGCCTGTCTTGTGATTTCATGCTCATTGAGGCCCCCAGGAAAAGAAAAAAACAAGGGCAGCACAAGAAGCATGGCACTAAATAGGCTAAACTCTCCATGTGGGAAGTCTTACGTTGTTCGAATTGTATCTTTAACCCTAAATAAAAGGGGCATCGCGTTTTCTTTCTCTTTACCATTTGTTCTCTATATGGACTTTCTCCACATACACTATTTGGGGTTTATGTCTATGGTAAGAGCAGAGGGGCATTGTGGGAGTAACCCATTAGGAGATTTAGAAATGTTTTTATTTTTTTGCTTCTGTCCATGCTTTGCTTTGATTTTTTTTTGTATTGCACAGAGCATTAACCTCAGCCAAGATCCTCCAGCAGGCATTCCTGATCTTCTGGAATCTCCCCATTAGGGAAGAGGTGAAAGGGGATAAGGAAACAGCGGGGAAATTCCAATGATCACCAAGTACAGACCAGGTGAGAATGGAGGGTGGGAGTAAAGCCCTTTGGGTGAGATCAATCTGTTGTGTTTGGGACAGGACACTTGGACGTCATTTTGAGCGGACCTAAAGTTTACTACAAATTTGGAAATGTAAGCTGCTCTCGACTGCAAAATGGTTCTCAACATTTTGGGCCTAATTTTCACCCGACAGCATCACGGCACTGTTACCATGACCATAACGTGTTCCCAAAAAGTATTAAAAGTGGACATGGCATCCTCATGGCCATTAAGGTTGCAGCTCCCCACACAGGAAACAGCGTAATTTCCACCAATAAGCAGCCGAACTCAATATGGCACATCATGATTTGAGCTGCCATTGGGTAACCTTATGTTTATGAGATTACCTGGGGAGTAACCCAACCACCGAGGTGCTATATTGGACGATGGAAATGACAAAACAAGGTGTTGCAAGAGCTTGACTATAAGCAGACATCAGGTTCAAAGAGTGCCACATCTCTAGCTTAACCTGGGTGGGGTAAGGGGGGTTGGAAACATAAATACTGCACTAGCCCCAGTCCCAAATTTTGGTCTGCTTGTACCCTTGAGAGAGAGAGACAGGAGTTGAGGGTGAGTGGGCGGAGGTCAGAGGACCAAAGTCTTAGGAGCAGCCGCACCGGTCTACCACCATGCCAGGGATCTTGCCATAAATAATTTGTTGCTTGTCATTAAAGTACAGCATGTTGATTGGGGACATTTTGGTGGGGGTACAACAGGGCCCCGCAGACCCCCGCGGGTTGGCTTGCTGCACGAGGTGGGTGTGGGGGTACTTCTGCATGAACATGTACTCGCACTGGCCAGAGCAGTAGTTGGCTTTGTAGCGTTTGGGAGCGATAATCCAGTCCCAGCCGAAGGCCTCAAAGTCCACAGTGAGCGGGTAGCGACAGCAGCGGGACTCGGTGGAGTGCTCGTCACAGTCAAGGCCCAAGTTCCGCCTTGATCGCTTGTTGTTCTCCATCACACGCAGCTCCATGAAAGGGTGCTATGGGGGAAAATAGACAGGCGGTTAAAGAGGGACGGGCGAGTGAGGGAGAAATGGAACAAGGTTAAGAGAAGAGCGAGAGGAAAGGGGAGGCAATTTGGATTGAAAGAGAAAGAAACAGGCATGGTGGGACTAAGAAAGTTGAAGTGATAAAGAGTGGTACAGAAAGAAAGATAAACAAGACATGCATGAAAGGGTGAGCAAAGCACTGCACCGTGGACCCACATCCTTTTCGCAGGTCTATTCAATCCAGGTTGGGAAGTTCACTAAGAGCCTTATTCAATAGTTATTTTGTATTCCTGAGGATGGCTCCAAGGGATGTTTCAAAACTTCCCAAACAAATAATATAAACTGCATAGATTTTCGTTGGGTCATTTAGGAGCAGGTGGCACAGCAGGAAATATGTGGGGAGTTACAGATTAAGAGAGAGACAATGATAAAGTGGGATATTTTCCGTTATTGCTCTTTGTTATAAACAAGGAATCGGTGGGGCGGGATGTGCGTGGTGGGGCTTGCGCGGCGTGGGGTGTGCACTGGGCGGTGTGCGCTTGTGGGATGTAGGAGGGGCAAGGTGTGCGCGGTGTGGGATGTAGGAGGGGCAAGGTGTGCGCGGGGTGGGAGGTGTGTGAATGTGTGCGGGGTGGGGTGTGCGCAGGGAGGGACGTGCGTGGGACAGGGTGTGCGCGGGGTGGGAGGTGTATGAATGTGTGCGGGGTGGGATGTGCGCAGGGAGGGACGTGCGTGGGACAGGGTGTGCGCGGGGTGGGAGGTGTGTGAATGTGTGCGGGGTGGGGTGTGCGCAGGGAGGGACGTGCGTGGCGCAAGGTGTGCGCGGGGTGGGAGGTGTGTGAATGTGTGCGGGGTGGGGTGTGCGCAGGGAGGGACGTGCGTGGGACAGGGTGTGCGCGGGGTGGGAGGTGTATGAATGTGTGCGGGGTGGGATGTGCGCAGGGAGGGACGTGCGTGGGACAGGGTGTGCGCGGGGTGGGAGGTGTGTGAATGTGTGCGGGGTGGGGTGTGCGCAGGGAGGGACGTGCGTGGTGCAAGGTGTGCGCGGGGTGGGAGGTGTGTGAATGTGTGCGGGGTGGGATGTGCGCAGGGAGGGACGTGCGTGGGACAGGGTGTGCGCGGGGTGGGAGGTGTATGAATGTGTGCGGGGTGGGATGTGCGCAGGGAGGGACGTGCGTGGGACAGGGTGTGCGCGGGGTGGGAGGTGTGTGAATGTGTGCGGGGTGGGGTGTGCGCAGGGAGGGACGTGCGTGGCGCAAGGTGTGCGCGGGGTGGGAGGTGTGTGAATGTGTGCGGGGTGGGATGTGCGCAGGGAGGGACGTGCGTGGGGCAGGGTGTGCGCGGGGTGGGAGGTGTGTGAATGTGTGCGGGGTGGGATGTGCGCAGGGAGGGACGTGCGTGGGGCAGGGTGTGCGCGGGGTGGGAGGTGTGAATGTGTGCGGGGTGGGATGTGCGCAGGGAGGGACGTGCGTGGGACAGGGTGTGCGCGGGGTGGGAGGTGTGTGAATGTGTGCGGGGTGGGATGTGTGCAGGGAGGGACGTGCGTGGGACAGGGTGTGCGCGGGGTGGGAGGTGTGTGAATGTGTGCGGGGTGGGATGTGCGCAGGGAGGGACGTGCGTGGGACAGGGTGTGCGGTGTGGGATGTGCGCAGGGAGGGACGTGCGTGGGGCAGGGTGTGCGCGGGGTGGGAGGTGTGTGAATGTGCGCACGAAGGGACGTGCGTGGGGCAGGGTGTGCGGTGTGTGCGGGGTGGGGTGTGCACAGGGAGGGATGTGCATGGGGCAGGGTGTGCGCGGGGTGGGAGGTGTGTGAATGTGTGCGGGGTGGGATGTGCGCAGGGAGGGACGTGCGTGGGGCAGGGTGTGCGTGGGGTGGGAGGTGTGTGAATGTGTGCGGGGTGAGATGTGCGCAGGGAGGGACGTGCGTGGGGCAGGGTATGCGCGGGGTGGGAGGTGTGTGAATGTGTGCGGGATGGGATGTGCGCAGGGAGGGACGTGCGTGGGGCAAGGTGTGCGCGGGGTGGGAGGTGTGTGAATGTGTGCGGGATGGGATGTGCGCAGGGAGGGACGTGCGTGGGGCAGGGTGTGCGTGGGGTGGGAGGTGTGTGAATGTGTGCGGGATGGGATGTGCGCAGGGAGGGACGTGCGTGGGGCAAGGTGTGCGCGGGGTGGGAGGTGTGTGAATGTGTGCGGGGTGGGGTGTGCGCAGGGAGGGACGTGCGTGGGGCAAGGTGTGCGCGGGGTGGGAGGTGTGTGAATGTGTGCGGGGTGGGATGTGCGCAGGGAGGGACGTGTGTGGGGCAGGGTGTGCGCGGGGTGGGAGGTGTGTGAATGTGTGCGGGGTGGGATGTGCGCAGGGAGGGACGTGCGTGGGGCAGGGTGTGCGCGGGGTGGGAGGTGTGTGAATGTGTGCGGGGTGGGATGTGCGCAGGGAGGGACGAGCGTGGGGCAGGGTGTGCGCGGGGTGGGAGGTGTGTGCGGGGTGGGATGTGCGCAGGGAGGGACGTGCGTGGGACAGGGTGTGCGCGGGGGTGGGAGGTGTGTGAATGTGCGCACGGAGGGACGTGCGTGGGGCAGGGTGTGCGGTGTGGGGTGTGCACAGGGAGGGATGTGCGTGGGACAGGGTGTGCGCGGGGTGGGAGGTGTATGAATGTGTGCGGGTGGGATGTGCGCAGGGAGGGACGTGTGTGGGACAGGGTGTGCGCGGGGTGGGAGGTGTGTGAATGTGCGCACGGAGGGACGTGCGTGGGGCAGGGTGTGCGGTGTGGGGTGTGCACAGGGAGGGATGTGCGTGGGGCAGGGTGTGCGCGGAGTGGGAGGTGTATGAATGTGTGCGGGGTGGGATGTGCGCAGGGAGGGACGTGCGTGGGACAGGGTGTGCGGGGTGGGGTGTGCGCAGGGAGGGATGTGCGTGGGGCAGGGTGTGCGCGGGGTGGGAGGTGTGTGAATGTGTGCGGGATGGGATGTGCGCAGGGAGGGACGTGTGTGGGGCAGGGTGTGCGGTGTGTGAATGTGTGCGGGGTGGGATGTAGGAGGGGCAAGGTGTGCGCGGGGTGGGAGGTGTGTGAATGTGTGCGGGGTGGGATGTGCGCAGGGAGGGACGTGCGTGGGACAGGGTGCGCGCGGGGTGGGAGGTGTATGAATGTGTGCGGGGTGGGATGTGCGCAGGGAGGGACGTGCGTGGGACAGGGTGTGCGCGGGGTGGGAGGTGTGTGAATGTGTGCGGGGTGGGATGTGCGCAGGGAGGGACGTGCGTGGGACAGGGTGTGCGGTGTGGGATGTGCGCAGGGAGGGACGTGCGTGGGGCAGGGTGTGCGCGGGGTGGGAGGTGTGTGAATGTGCGCACGAAGGGACGTGCGTGGGGCAGGGTGTGCGGTGTGTGCGGGGTGGGGTGTGCACAGGGAGGGATGTGCATGGAGCAGGGTGTGCGCGGGGTGGGAGGTGTGTGAATGTGTGCGGGGTGGGATGTGCGCAGGGAGGGACGTGCGTGGGGCAGGGTGTGCGTGGGGTGGGAGGTGTGTGAATGTGTGCGGGGTGAGATGTGCGCAGGGAGGGACGTGCGTGGGGCAGGGTATGCGCGGGGTGGGAGGTGTGTGAATGTGTGCGGGATGGGATGTGCGCAGGGAGGGACGTGCGTGGGGCAAGGTGTGCGCGGGGTGGGAGGTGTGTGAATGTGTGCGGGATGGGATGTGCGCAGGGAGGGACGTGCGTGGGGCAGGGTGTGCGTGGGGTGGGAGGTGTGTGAATGTGTGCGGGATGGGATGTGCGCAGGGAGGGACGTGCGTGGGGCAAGGTGTGCGCGGGGTGGGAGGTGTGTGAATGTGTGCGGGGTGGGATGTGCGCAGGGAGGGACGTGTGTGGGGCAGGGTGTGCGCGGGGTGGGAGGTGTGTGAATGTGTGCGGGGTGGGATGTGCGCAGGGAGGGACGTGCGTGGGGCAGGGTGTGCGCGGGGTGGGAGGTGTGTGAATGTGTGCGGGGTGGGATGTGCGCAGGGAGGGACGAGCGTGGGGCAGGGTGTGCGCGGGGTGGGAGGTGTGTGCGGGGTGGGATGTGCGCAGGGAGGGACGTGCGTGGGACAGGGTGTGCGCGGGGTGGGAGGTGTGTGAATGTGCGCACGGAGGGACGTGCGTGGGGCGTGCGTGGGACAGGGTGTGCGCGGGGTGGGAGGTGTATGAATGTGTGTGGGTGGGATGTGCGCAGGGAGGGACGTGTGTGGGGCAGGGTGTGTGCGGGGTGGGAGGTGTGTGAATGTGTGCGGGGTGGGAGGTGTGTGAATGTGTGCGGGATGGGATGTGCGCAGGGAGGGACGTGTGTGGGGCAGGGTGTGCGCGGGGTGGGAGGTGTGTGAATGTGTGCGGGGTGGGATGTGCGCAGGGAGGGACGTGCGTGGGGCAGGGTGTGCGCGGGGTGGGAGGTGTGTGAATGTGTGCGGGGTGGGATGTGCGCAGGGAGGAACGTGCGTGGGGCAAGGTGTGCGCGGGGTGGGAGGTGTGTGAATGTGTGCGGGATGGGATGTGCGCAGGGAGGGACGTGTGTGGGACAGGGTGTGCGCGGGGTGGGAGGTGTGTGAATGTGCGCACGGAGGGACGTGCGTGGGGCAGGGTGTGCGGTGTGGGGTGTGCACAGGGAGGGATGTGCGTGGGGCAGGGTGTGCGCGGAGTGGGAGGTGTATGAATGTGTGCAGGTTGGGATGTGCGCAGGGAGGGACGTGCGTGGGACAGGGTGTGCGATGTGTGAATGTGTGCGGGGTGGGGTGTGCGCAGGGAGGGATGTGCGTGGGGCAGGGTGTGCGCGGGGTGGGAGGTGTGTGAATGTGTGCGGGATGGGATGTGCGCAGGGAGGGACGTGTGTGGGGCAGGGTGTGCGGTGTGTGAATGTGTGCGGGGTGGGATGTGCGCAGGGAGGGACGTGCGTGGGGCAGGGTGTGCGCGGGGTGGGAGGTGTGTGAATGTGTGCGGGGTGGGATGTGCGCAGGGAGGGACGAGCGTGGGGCAGGGTGTGCGCGGGGTGGGAGGTGTGTGCGGGGTGGGATGTGCGCAGGGAGGGACGTGCGTGGGACAGGGTGTGCGCGGGGTGGGAGGTGTGTGAATGTGCGCACGGAGGGACGTGCGTGGGGCAGGGTGTGCGGTGTGGGGTGTGCACAGGGAGGGATGTGCGTGGGGCAGGGTGTGCGCGGAGTGGGAGGTGTATGAATGTGTGCGGGGTGGGATGTGCGCAGGGAGGGACGTGCGTGGGACAGGGTGTGCGATGTGTGAATGTGTGCGGGGTGGGGTGTGCGCAGGGAGGGATGTGCGTGGGGCAGGGTGTGCGCGGGGTGGGAGGTGTGTGAATGTGTGCGGGATGGGATGTGCGCAGGGAGGGACGTGTGTGGGGCAGGGTGTGCGGTGTGTGAATGTGTGCGGGGTGGGATGTGCGCAGGGAGGGACGAGCGTGGGGCAGGGTGTGCGCGGGGTGGGAGGTGTGTGCGGGGTGGGATGTGCGCAGGGAGGGACGTGCGTGGGACAGGGTGTGCGCGGGGTGGGAGGTGTGTGAATGTGCGCACAGAGGGACGTGCGTGGGGCAGGGTGTGCGGTGTGGGGTGTGCACAGGGAGGGATGTGCGTGGGACAGGGTGTGCGCGGGGTGGGAGGTGTATGAATGTGTGCGGGTGGGATGTGCGCAGGGAGGGACGTGTGTGGGGCAGGGTGTGTGCGGGGTGGGAGGTGTGTGAATGTGTGCGGGGTGGGAGGTGTGTGAATGTGTGCGGGATGGGATGTGCGCAGGGAGGGACGTGTGTGGGGCAGGGTGTGCGCGGGGTGGGAGGTGTGTGAATGTGTGCGGGGTGGGATGTGCGCAGGGAGGGACGTGCGTGGGACAGGGTGTGCGCGGGGTGGGAGGTGTGTGAATGTGTGCGGGGTGGGGTGTGCGCAGGGAGGGACGTGCGTGGGGCAGGGTATGCGCGGGGTGGGAGGTGTGTGAATGTGTGCGGGGTGGGATGTGCGCAGGGAGGGACGTGCGTGGGGCAGGGTGTGCGCGGGGTGGGAGGTGTGTGAATGTGTGCGGGGTGGGATGTGCGCAGGGAGGAACGTGCGTGGGGCAAGGTGTGCGCGGGGTGGGAGGTGTGTGAATGTGTGCGGGATGGGATGTGCGCAGGGAGGGACGTGCGTGGGGCAGGGTGTGCGCGGGGTGGGAGGTGTGTGAATGTGTGCGGGATGGGATGTGCGCAGGGAGGGACGTGCGTGGGGCAGGGTGTGCGCGGGGTGGGAGGTGTTTGAATGTGTGCGGGGTGGGGTGTGCGCAGGGAGGGACGTGCGTGGGGCAAGGTGTGCGCGGGGTGGGAGGTGTGTGAATGTGTGCGGGGTGGGGTGTGCGCAGGGAGGGACGTGCGTGGGGTGGGAGGTGTGTGAATGTGTGCGGGGTGGGGTGTGCGCAGGGAGGGACGTGCGTGGGGCAGGGTGTGCGCGGGGTGGGAGGTGTGTGAATGTGTGCGGGGTGGGGTGTGCGCAGGGAGGGACGTGCGTGGGGCAGGGTGTGCGTGGGGTGGGAGGTGTGTGAATGTGTGCGGGGTGGGATGTGCGCAGTGAGGGACGTGCGTGGGGCAAGGTGTGCGCGGGGTGGGAGGTGTGTGAGATGTGTGCGGGCTGGGATGTGCGCAGGGAGGGACGTGCGTGGGGCAGGGTGTGCGCGGGGTGGGAGGTGTGTGAATGTGTGCGGGTGGGATGTGCGCAGGGAGGGACGTGCGTGGGGCAAGGTGTGCGCGGGGTGGGAGGTGCGTGAATGTGTGCGGGGTGGGATGTGCGCAGGGAGGGACGTGCGTGGGGCAAGGTGTGCGTGGGGTGGGAGGTGTGTGAATGTGTGCGGGGTGGGATGTGCGCAGGGAGGGACGTGCGTGGGGCAAGGTGTGCGTGGGGTGGGAGGTGTGTGAATGTGTGCGGGGTGGGATGTGCGCAGGGAGTGACGTGCGTGGGGCAGGGTGTGCGCGGGGTGGGAGGTGTGTGAATGTGTGCGGGGTGGGATGTGCGCACGGAGGGACGTGCGTTGGGCAGGGTGTGCACGGGGTGGGTGGTATGTGAGATGTGTGCGGTGGGATGTGCGCACGGAGGGACGTGCGTGGGGCAGGGTGTGCGCGGGGTGCGAGATGTGTGCGGGGCAGGATGTGCGTGGGGCAGGGTGTGTGAGGGGGAGTATGTGTGAGATGTGAGCAGGGAGGGATGTGCGTGGGGCAGGGTGTGTGAGGGGGAGTATGTGTGAGATGTGAGCAGGGAGGGATGTGCGTGGGGCAGGGTGTGTGAGGGGGAGTATGTGTGAGATGTGTGCGCGGCGGGATGTGCGTGGGGCAGGGTGTGTGAGGGGAGTATGTGTGAAGGGGAGCTGTGCAGTGCTGTATATTTGGGTCTTATAGTGTCATTATCCACATTACTGTGACTCTTAACTTCCACCCTTTCCAAGGGTGTCACTCACATTTTTATCAAACCCCTGACACACATGCGCTCACTATTCACATCAGTTTCCCCTGTGTACTTTTTTCCCCTCTAACAAAACAGAAATCTCAATAGTAAGTCAATCACTAGACTTAAAGCTGGCGGCAGGGCGGGTATATCTGCACTTTTCTATACTTCTGTTTTATGGATTAATTATAGAAAGGAGAGTGTGCTAGGCTGGTCATCTTGTAATTAACCCAAGTGTTTCTCCGCATTAACACTGTCAGTGCTGGACGAGTCATACAACACCTTGCTGATAGGGTTGCCAGATGGCTTCTCCAAAAATACTGGACTCAATGGTGAAAGACGCATCAGGTCACTTTGTCCAGGGAGGAAAATACCAGGCACATGTCCAGTATTACAGTACCTCTCATTTTTTACTGGACAGAGTATCCAAATACAGGACAGTCCAGTTCAATACCGGACACCTGGCAACCCTACTTGCTGACCTCCCCAGCAAAGAACGGGTTAACAAAGAGGCTAACAGGGCAATGTGGACACGTGATTAAGGTTCCACTTGGATCCATAGGTCAGCTACCTTGGCCCCACATCGCCCAAGCAAGGTTTCCATTACATTAGGACGCTTTCTCCTTTAGTAAAGCAGGTGGTGCCAATGACAGCTTTAGACAGTTGTGGTTATGAAATGTGCCATGCCAATGTAACCCCTTCAATGCCAGTGGAACGTCAGTGCATTGCAGAACAGTCCCCAATGGACATGGAACATTACTTACTCACCAGCGGGAAAACCGCACAATATTTATCAAAGAAAAATAATCCCACATCAATTATATCCAACGGCAAAGCTATGGCAAACCCCCCTCCCTGCCCTAGATTAAAGGATGAATGAGATGGGCTTCATTGATAAATCTGGGGTGCTGTTGTTGTACTAGTTTTGCAGCACGTAGACTTTTAGACATGACCCCTATGGAGATTCCCTGCTTTGATAAGTCTGCTGCTGATCCTTTTACACTGTTTGCTGCCCCTTATTGTAGCCAGGAGACTCCAGTAAAGACCTCCCTTGGTCTGGCTGAGTCTGTAACTAAATGGCAGCTGTATCTCCACACGAAGGTGACGGGCTGCTCCAAGCTTCTCATACTCCTACCTAGTGTTAAGCTGGGTTCATTACAGTATTTCTATCTAATAATTCTGAACTAAAATGTGCATTTTAACATGTTTAAATATACAAAAGAACAAAAGTTGGCATTATGTCATAAAAAGTAGAATAAACAGTTTTTTTGTGAAATTGATCGTTTTGGACTCCTGCTGAACAGCTTCTCCTGGAACAGCGCCCGCCCGCCCATTCCTCACTGCTGCCGCCTAAGGGCCACATGCTCTGTTCAGACAGTTACAGCAATGTGACGTCAACCTAAGTTAATGTTACGCTAATAGTAACGCTGTATCTTACAAGGTTAAGTCATGTTTTCTCCTGTAAACAGCATAGCGTTAATTATAAAGTCGTTTGTGATAATGACATGCAAACGAGACGCCATCATATCATCTCCTAGCCACTAAAGTCCGTTAAAGTTAACGTGGGGAATTAATGTTACATTATTTAACCTTCACAGTGCTGGGGGTCTGGCGTCACTAAGAGGTCCACCACTTCCTCTGCCACACGCAACCAGGACCCAGATGCTGGGAACGGAAGTGAACGGAACTCGAATGGAGCTGCCAGCCTGATCAGCCCCTAAAAATAAACGTGCCCATGCCATACCTTGTATGTCATAAGGACTTCTGGCGTGCCAGGGCCCATGCTGTACCAGGTATGTGATTAGGGCACTGTACAGATTAAGCTTTATCAGAACTTGGCCCTCCTCCCGTCCAGACCCTGATATAGGGAATTTGTAGTGTCTGGATGGGTGTAATGACACAGTACACTTAGGCATAACACAGTGTTGTTTCCTCTACTCTATCTCACAACTTCAGCAAATGCCCTATTTCTGGGTCTGGATAGATTTAACGCCAAGACTGGCCTAGCATCACGTTATTGAAGATAGCACAACGTTTTGCAACAAGTATGTGACATTAAGCCTATGCTAATAAGATGTAGTTTGTAATTAGCTTTGAGGATACCATGTGAACTCATGGAACATAATGTCTGATCCTGTTTTAGGCACGTTATGTTCCCTGACCTGATGGAGCTTAGTGCATCTAGGCCTAATAAAGGAGAAGGCGGTCAAATGGATAGATTTGTGAGCATCAGAAGCCACTGGGATGAGCACTCAACGTTGCTCAATCTTCTAGCCTCACAAATGGTGACCTTCTCACTCCCAAGTAGAGAATATCTCAATTATGTAATAGCAGATTTATCTTTGTAAACCAACAGAAGTACAGATGTACAACATCTTGAATCTTAAAAAGGATGTGCTTTAAACAAGGGTTCCCCAATTGTAATCCTCAAGAGCAACCCCCTATTTACTAAGTCTCCTGGCTGCAAAATGAGGACATCACCAGTGCCATATTTATCAAAGATTTTCCTATGATAAATCCTGCAGAATGAATCTATAAGAGGAGGAGGCGGCTGTGGCTGCTCTGGGTGCACACATCTGGAAAGCTTGGATGCTACAATGACTCCAGCACCCACCAACCCCTCTGCTCCTGGTCCCAGCGATGTGACAGCCAGGTCTATGCCGTTGGGGTCGTAGGCGTTGATCTCGATACCCCAGTTGTTGTGCGGCTGCTTAAACCAGTTCTGCAGCACGTGCTTGAAGTCGATGCTCTGCCAGTGGCCCGTGCGGGAGTTCAGGTCAATCTTCAGGGAGCGGATGCGGATGTGCCTGCTCCCCTCCTCCGTCACGGGCTTCAGCCTCAAGATCTGCAAATAGACGGTGGAGGTGTGCTGCACCGGCCGCAGGTATACCCACAGCTGCGCCTTCACCACCTTGGTGAACATTATCTTGGGGCTGAAGTTAAAGTAGCAGCAGTGAGGGTTCCCATCCAGTCTCACCACGGGGTCGGCTGCAGGTGGGAGAAAGAGAGAGTTACCATCGTTATTATCATGTGCTTATGCGATGTCACCATATTCTGCAGAACAGGGGACGATAGACATGAGTGGCACTTAAAGCTGGATCGGTGGCGATGCGGGTAAAAGTACAATAGTACTATGACTTCCAAAAACTCTACGGCCGGGATTCACTAAGCATCGATGCAGGGAATTCACTTGAATCGCAGTTAATTACTGGATCTGGGTGTGATATTGCAAATCCGTGCTCAGTGAATCTCCTCCTAAAAGTGTCACATTTTGGGGGAATGCTCTTCTGATTTAATTTGAGAAATGTCTGTACAATATTTATGCTCTAAAACATATAGGGAGAGAGCCTCTTTAAAATCATTACCTTTAAAATTTGAACTTCAGGTTTGTAAATACAAAAGTAGTGATAACCGGTGCAAAAAACGTCGACCATTGCAAAAAAAATAAATACTGTACCACAATGTACAAAGGATAGATTATCAGTGCTACTATTCTCAGATTTGCTATTTTTTGTCATAAGGGCAGAGGTACGGTTTAGGATGTTAGTTACAGCCACACCCTTAGATGTCACAGCCACCCATCCCAAACGTCCCAGACACGCCTGTCCTCTGGCCCTTGGAAAACGCAGATACGACTAAACTAGGCTGCCTGTAGAAGGGGCTATGACATTGTCCGTCACAATCTGACTAGACCAGAGAAGAAGGCCTCTGCTAGAAGAAGTTTACAGTACCCAGAAGAGCAGAACCATAGAAGGCGACTGCAGAATTTCCCCATCTTTCCATAATCCTTACTAAGGGGCTAAGCTAAAGTCTTCCTGGTTCATCACCGAAGCAAACAATTCATAGTATATAAAAGTAAAATGCTCTCAATAGGGGTTTTGTTTGAAGGATCACCAGGACAATATTGACAAGCAATCCCCTTATCTTAGAACCTTTGATCCTACTTGAAGAAGTTATTTGTTAACTTGTCCTCTTCTGCCTATCTCACTTGCTTTTAACATTGTTTTATTGCATTTTTGTTTATTGCAGGCTGCCCCTTGTGTCCACTACCCTGGCAGTGAAAAACAAATCATTTCTGGCGTTCTCACTAACTACACAGCATACCCCCATGTTTCAATGGTCCAAAAAACAATTCAAGCAAAAAAACTGAATAATCAGTGGAGAGATGTGTTAATAATCTCTCCCGAAGTGAACTGGGACTTCCAGAGAGTGGCTCTTTAATCTGTCTCGGGTCATTTTAGCCACTGCTTGTGTCAGGTTAACCTCATTGTTTCCGGTAGGAATTGCAACACAATGACATGACCGGAGAGAAGGGCATATATCCCCAGGCAATCGTCCCATGCAACAGGCATATTCAAATAAAAAGTCATTATTGTCATTTGCTTCCTTTTGAAAGAGGTATTCAGTCCTGAAATACTCGCCACCTCCCTTCCTTACACTGGGTCTGTGAAATCCATGCTCAGCGGGCACTTCATGTTCAACATTTGGCCTTTTGACTAGTGATGGTGTTGTAATTGTGTTACAGATAGGCAAAAGAAGAAGCAAAAACTTCTGTATATAATTCTGATAATGCTTGCTTTTATTTTTTCTAAAAGTTGCTAATGAGCTTCATTTAATTTATCCAACATGCCATTGTCATTAGCTCATGTTGGCCCTAGTTTGACTGCTGCTTTATGGACTTTAAGTGCACTGTCATTATCTGCTTAACCTCTTAATTGCCAAATGGACATAAAGCACATTGCCATAGCCCCGCTTAACCCTTCCACCGACAACCTAAAGCCGTGGAATCTCTAAACTCTGCAATGTTTTAGACCAATCTGTCAGGAGCACGGTTAGATGGAACATGACAGTGCCGGGCAATGTGTGAAAGCTGCTACATGCTGCATTTTCAGAATTAAGTCATTTTCCATTGAGGTCCATTTGTCTGGAAGATGTCGTACCAGCAGAAAGCAGAAACATGGTGCAAAGACATAGCCGAGCTCTTGTCCACCTAGGCCAGGAGTTCCATGCTTCGATCAACCCCAACTTCCTCTTACACTCCTCTTATTTCAACCTTCTCTCCTCCCATTTCTCCTCTCTTATTTCCAATCCTCTATTCTCTCTTCCTCCCTTCCCATTTCTCCTCTCTTTCTCTCCCTCTTTCTCTATGGCAGGGGTCTCGGTGGCACCAGTCCTTCCAAAGAGACAGAGCCCGGTGGGACAGACGGAGGGACATCTGTTTCTTATAAAGTTTCTGGTGCGGCAGGCTGTTTCAGAGCTCCCCGGGGAGTAATGAACACTGGGGAACGGGGCCAGAATTCCTCCAGTATGGAGCCAAGCGAAACAATCAGCTCAGCAAAAGCCCACAGAACCGGAGAGGAGAGAGAGAAGAGAGAGGAGAGAGGAGAGAGGAGAGAGGAGAGAGAGAAGGGGGGCAAAGGGGAGAGAAAGAGAAACATGGAAAGAGAGGCAAAGGAAGAGGGAGATGGAGAGAAAATTAGTGAGGAAGAAAGAACTATATTGATGATGAAATAATGGACATATATACCTATAATCCCAAACTGATATACATTGGATATATTAATATTCCTATTTCTGTGCATGCTTTGATTATACTAGGAATTGTCCTGTTATTATCCTGACATTGAAGCAGCAAGTCTTTTCTTCTTTAGAGGAAGTGAAGCAGGTGATCCCCGTAGCTGGACTATGCTATTTCAATTTCAGATAAAACGCCACCGTTTCACGGGGTACATAACAGTATAGCCGGTACGTCCTGTTTTTTACATGTCACACGGGCCAATAGGATGCCCTTCCCATTGGACCGTGTCACGTAGGGCATTTAAACCGCCAAAAGAGATACTCTCTATTTAATAGCATGAGAAGCAGTGTAACACGCAGTTAACAATGTACAATGTGCATACATGCTCGTGGAAGTTGGTGCATTGTTAACTGTGCAGCAATGAAACAGGGGATATCGTTTCAATAATAAAACAAGATTGAGATGGGGGAAAGGCAGAAAGGAAGAGATTGAGGCCAGACAAAAAAAAAAAAAGATAGTGGGTGATATGCAAAGAGTGGGAATAGAAGGAGCCAAAGATGAAACAACCCAGGGATAAAGGAAATAAACAGTCGGAGAGGAAAAAAGCAGAGACGGTCATTGTTTCATAGTCTCCCTTGTGCAAACGTGTTGCAATACTAATGCAAAGAAATATATCCCATGGCATTGAATGTCTTTTTTTCAAATAATCTTTGCACAAGATTTTTAACAGGCCCCATACTGCCTGTGCTAACAACGCACTATATTTATCGATGACATGGAACCCCATTGAAAGCAATGGGGGTATAATAAGCATGAAGGCAAAGGGGGGGTGGGGGGCAGAGAAAACAAATCTGATTCATGCCAATATGATTGTATTTTTTAATACTGTACATACAGTAAGGTACAGGGGTAGCTAACTCCAGTCCGCCAGGGCCACCAACAGGTCAGGTTTGAAGGATATCCCGGCTTCTGCGTGGATGGCTCAACCAGTGGTTCAGTTGTTGACTGAACCAGCTGTGCTGAAGCAGGGGTATCCTAAAAACCTGACCTGTTGGTGGCCCTTGAGGACTGGTGTTGGCCACCCCAGCTCTAGTACATATCAAGCATATCTGTAGGGTGATGGGTTGAGGCAGTTATGGTGCTCTCAGCATTTCAAAGGTAGCTCTCTCCAATTGTCCCCCCCTGTGCAGCAAAGGATTGGAAGAGGGGAATTAGGAAGGAGTTACGTGACACGCCTATTATAATGCATTCAATAATGCCTCCCTACGCTCCATCTTATCCCCTTTCACATGCGACACCACAAACTCGTCACCCGATGATCGGCATGAAATGTACGAATCTTAGGCCCCCCCAATTTGTTATTTTAACATTGCACTAAAATGTTACATACATCTCAGGAGGCTCTCCTGCAGCAGCACTGACCCCTCTCCCTGCAAAGGGTTAAACTTGTGAATACACAGCATTCTTGTGCATGTTTATTTCTTGTTTGTTTTTGCATAACCAAGTTAGACATATAAACTGCGGCTGAATTCTGAATTCCACAGATTCCAGTGAAAGAATCCCAAGCTGTCTCCTCTGCCCCTAACTTCTGTCTCTCTTCTCACTTATCTCCCTATCTGTCTCTTTTTCAAGTACGGAGACTTTATTCTCAGTAGTGCTGGTGTACATGGCACAGGGGGAAGAACTGGGATCCATACAGAATATATATATATATATATATATATATATATATATATATATATATATATATATATATATGTATATATCCAATTTACCACAATTTTTTTTTTTAAACTTACAACGCTACAGTTTCACTTCTTTGTCAAGAGAAAAGGGATTTTATTTAAAGGCTCTAAAAGATTTCTCACTTTTAACATTTAGATCATAACTAGTATAATTCTGTCTAAAATGAAGAGAACTTCGACCCAATGTTTAACACGCATAGACGTTTTCAAAGGCATAGTACCATTACCTTATAGAAAACAACAGTCTATGCTGATTGCTAGTTTTTGTGCATTTCTTTTTTAACTACTTTAAGAGATCTTTCCATGCATTTTTCTAATCTGATGCTCCATTCAGTAGAGATAAGCATATGAAATATTAAGTGTCCTGAAAGTTAAAATGGAGCTCAGAGCCCAGTGCACTCTAAATGTTGCCATGGTAACCTTTGATGCTAGAGATTAAGAGTACACTGTAACTAGATATGGGACAGACCACTGACGACCTGATAGACTCATTAAGGTGGGACACGCCAGCGGGAGTCCACCCCACGCAGAGGTGGAAGCCTTCGGTGGAACAGACTGACCACTTACTTGTTATTCATCGACACCCGGGAGCTGGAGCCCCAGGGCAGGTATACCAACAATCCACGGAGTAGCGCTACTCCCTACACTTGGGGTGGGAGAGACAATTGTGGGCTGGACACAGGGACACTGGTACCCCTGCTCCCAAGTACTGTGGGAATAATCCACGGGTGTGTACATATATATTGCATGTGTTGTATTGCATAATCTGGTGTTATATACGTGTCCAGTAAATACTGTTATATCATATACTTGTCTGTAACTACTGGTTACATTGTCTTGGGGGGGGGGATTAGCCCACTGTGTGAGGATCCTTCCCAGGTGGAGGCAGTTATCATACCCGTTAGGCACACCACAGGCTCCCTGCAGCGGAGGATCAGGCCTCCTGTGAGCCACTCAGGTAACGCACCACACTTAGTCACCCTAGACACGGGGGGAAAGGGGGCTACATATATATATTGTGATACCATCACTGTCCTCTAGAGGCTGGAACAGTGCAGTAAGTGTTCTTTCCAGTCCACAGTGAGTTAATACCTCAAAGAGAAGGCAGCAGCAGCTGCTAACTAATGGAGTTAATCAGCCTGGTCTGAGTGAACAAGGAAGTGGTTTAAAAGACAGACTGAAAGCTTCTATGCTGAGAGACTGTTTTCTTCAGAGACGGGGGGAGATAGAAAGTGCTCCCCAGCAGCGGAATCTGGTACAGAGGACCTACAGAGGAGTTTCTCTGGGCTCAACGTGGGGCTGAGTTCCTCTAGGAAGAAAGGAGGAGAGACCGTGCTGAAGCGGCAACGTCTGCTCCAAAGGACTGACAGATAAGCAAAAACACTTTATTGTTGTATGCAGAGACTGTGTTACACTGTGGCATATGCCAGGGCATGTTTTGGCTTGGGAACCAGCTTAGCTGGCCATCCAGTTAGCAAGGGCTAAAGCTACGGTGTAGTTAGTTTTCCCTGAAGGGAATAGGTGTTATTTTTATGTGTTGTTTTGATTTAAAGGGACGGTGGGTCTGTTTCATATGATTTAATCCCTGTAAATAAACTCCACGTAAGAGAAGTACGACGTTTGCTGCCTTTATCTTGGACTAAAAGATGCTACAACGTGGTGTGGGCATCATAATTGGTGGAGAATGCGGGCAGTCCAAAAGGCACTAAGCAGCGGAAACTGTGGGTTTGAAAATAAATGCGGGGATTTAAAATGGGCGCCCAACTGAAGTGAAAAGCAAGCAAAGTCTGTCCTACCGTGTATGACCAGTTGTGCTTACAGCATACACAGAGAATGTGTGAAGTATGGATGCAATAGCACCAGAGGTCAGTAGATGAAGATATGTTAAGGTGCTGAACCCAAGCAAAAAAAACACAATTTTTTCTGAAGAAAGTGAAAATTGCAGCTGGCAATTGCTGAGTGTAAAGTCTGCCCCGGCGGGTATGAAAGGATTTCTGTGCTGTGTAAAGATAACGCCATACGCAAGTGCTGATTGTAAAGTCTGCCCCGTCGGATATGAAGAATTGAGGAAATAGCGTCTCCAATATGTCAAGGTGAAGAATACACCTGAATGTAGAAAATGGAGGATACAATGTGTTATATGTATAATTTGCCTGGCCACACAAAACAATGTCCTTTCAGGAATGGGTATCCCGGCGTGGTCCCGCAAAAGGAACCGCACCAGAAATGTTTATGATGTGAAAAGCTGGACCACACCAAAGACTGTCCCGTACAGCGAAAAGGACAGTCTCCATTTTCAGCAGAAGCTCCAGAAATTTTTTTACCCCGTGTGTTCAGGAAGGCGTGGGTCAGAAAAGACCAGAGATGAGCTAAAGCCCAGAGCATTTGGCGCAATAGTCATGGGAATGACGACCAGCCTAGAGATGGCCAACGCTACCACTACCGCCATATACAGAGAGCCAAGCGAATCAGAGAAAACAAGTACTGACTGGAAACTATACTATGAGATGTCCCAGAAAGATGTGCAAACTTCATCACAGAGTTAGAAGTTTCTCAGCACGAAGCACGTGTGCTCAAAGCAGAGCTGGAACTCTCATGCCATGAGGTCTACGCTCTCAGCACAAAGGCCTGTGAATTGAAGGATGCTGAGGAAGAGAACCTGATTCGTTTAGAGACAGTAAAAAGAGCAAATACAAGTCTGAGGCAGAAAAATTCAGACTTGACTGACCAAATCAGTGAAGGTGATAAGAAGCTTCACAAAGCAGAAAAAGTGAAGAAGCAATTGATCCAGGAAAAGTTAGAAGTGCAGGAAGCACTGCAGAATGCAGAGAGGGTGCAAAGTGTCTCCCTGGAACAGCATACACATGTAGCGTACCTACGGCAGAGTCAGCTGCAAGAGCTACGTTCAAGTCTGCAAGCGGCAAAAGAGAAACAGACAGATGCAGAGGAGAAGCAGCGAGTTCTACAGGAAGCAAGTGTCCGGGCTTCACACAAAGTACAAGTGCTACAGGAGCGTCTGAGTACCCAGTCTGTCTCTACAGAGCATCATGAGGAGCTGAAGGCCATGCTGAGAATCACCAGAGCATTGCTGGAGGCAGAGCTTAGATGCCAGGTGACTCTGTATGAGAGGGAGTGAGAGAAGGCCTGAAAACTGGAGCAAGAGCTGAAGAAGCAGAGAGGCAGCTCCATCCCCATGAGTCAGTATGCCAAGGAGAAAGAGGCCTGGAAAACAGAAGCAGCGGCGATCCTAGCAACAAAAACTGCAGAGCTCTGGGGTATGATGGAGGATACGTGGAGGCAAACTCAGAGCAAGCACATTGAAGAGATGGAGCCCTAAGAAGAGAATTGCAAGATGTATTGAAGAGACAGCAGTTTCTCGCTGAAACACTATACTTGCTGCAGGCCAGAAATGAAGAAAAGGAAACAGATTTAAATCTTGCTCTGAGTCTGCTAGGAGATGTCGCGACTCAACGCCAAAGAAGATGAACTAGCAGCTGCACTGAGTGGAAAAAGAAATGCAGAAGGACAGCTTCAAGACCTGAGGAAGGACCTGGAGTCTGAGCGTGCTGGCCACGAGATGACAGAGAAACAAAAGCATGACCTGGTCAAGGAGCTCGAGGCTCTGAAGACTGAGCGGGGATGCTACGTTGGACTCTACTGCTGCCCAGCAGGAGGTTTCTCAGCTGAAGTTGGAGAAAAAGGTATTGGCCCAGCCCAAGCGTCTGTATCCTACAGAAACTAATGCCCGTGAAGACAAGAGTACAGTGAGAGCTGGGGACACCGCTCAATTGCAAAACAAGATTACAAAGTTTGAACCGCCTGAGCAAGTGAGGCGCTCCAGGAAGCGTGACAGCAATACCTTTGCAGTACTACAGTCTACTTTCCACAAGGCATGGAATGGGAAGGCCAAGTTGCGATGGAGTAGCACAGTAAGAATCCAATCATACTGCAGTGCCCATGGGACCCAAAGTGGATTTCTTGCCATAAGGGCAGCCACTGTGAAGAGACAGTCGCGAATGGGACGGAAGTGAGTCTGCGATCGTAAAATGAGAAAGACCTCACAGATTGTCCAGCGACACTCCCAACGGCGTAAGTTAAGGAGTCAAAACAGAAAGGCCCAAGCCTACGAGTCTGCCGACTGTAATAGAGAGGCGTCATGGGGTGCACTTTGGGTTAATAAGAATCTCGCCCAAGTTGAAGTACTGAAGATAAACGGTGTGGAACCCAACACTGAAGGTACACTGATGGAGAAAGGTCCAAAAGCCATCACCACTAAAGCGGAGTTGCTGTCTTCACAAGAGAAGGCGAAACAGTCACTGGCGAGTGTACGCAATAAGCTGACCGAAGTCAAGGCTCTTCTACAGGGTAAGGGAGACTCTGAGCACAAGAGGAAGAAGACAGAGATGCATCTTCAGGATAGCAGATCAAGGTCACAGAGCGGCATAGAGTCCTGGCAGAGAGAGCTAATAGACAGCAGGATGTTCAGGAACCTTTGCAAGGCATGACACAACAAAAGTGGTGCTTCAACCTTAAACTCAAACTAGCACAAGACAAAGAGGTAACGAGGTACCAGTCTGCAGGCCCAGAAGGCCTAGTACTTGCCCCGAAGAAAAAAGTCTTCAACTGGAAGGCAAGGAAAAAGAAAAGATGGAAGTCAGATGTCTCTGACAAAGAGGCTGGTGCACGGGAATAGTGCACGGGCCGCTCACAGGACAATGTTTCGCTGGGGGGAGGGATATGTGATACCATCACTGTCTTCTAGGGGCTGGAACAGTGCAGTAAGTGTGCTTTCCAGTCCACAGAGAGTTAATTCCTCAAAGAGAAGCCAGCAGCAGCTGCTAACTAATGGAGTTAATCAGCCTGGTCTGAGTGAACAAGGAATGGTTTAAAAGACAGACTGAAAGCTGCTATGCTAAGAAACTGTTTTCCCCAGAGAAGGGGGGAGATAGAAAGTGCAACCCAGCTGCGGAAGCTGGTACAGAGGACCTACAGAGGAGTTTCTCTGGGCTCAACGCGGGGCTGAGTTCCCCTAGGAAGAAAGAAGGAGAGACCGTGCTGAAGCAGCGACGTCTGACAGATAAGCAAAAACACTTTATGATGTCAGGACATGTTTTGGCTTGGGAACCAGCTTAACTGGCCATCCAGTTAGCAAGGGCTAAACCTGCAGTGTAGTTAGTTTTCCCTAAAGGGAATAGGTGTTATTTTTATGTGTTGTTTTGATTTAAAGGGACAGTGGGCCTGTTAGCATATGATTTAATCCCTGTAAATAAACTCCACGTAAGAGCAGTACAACATTTCCTGCCTTTATCTGGGACTAAAAGATGCTACAACGTGGTATGGGCATCACAATACATATATCAATATCAATAGAACACCCAAAATGTTTAGGCCATAATCAATTCCATTAAAAGTCATGGATTTTTTTAAACATCCACTACAAATTGTTTGACCCAGTTTTACAGCTGAAAGACTTGATGTATAAAAAACCCTATAAGTGATTGTCATAAACAGAAGCTCACGAGGATAACACGTTAGTGCGTCTCTGTGCGTCAATGTATGCAGCCACGTTCAGTGTGTTGTGCGGTGTGTGCGTCAATGTATGCAGCCATGTTCAGTGTGTTGTGTGGTGTGTGCGTCAATGCATGCAGCCATGTTCAGTGTGTTGTGCGGTGTGCGTCAATGCATGCAGCCATGTTCAGTGTGTTGTGTGGTGTGTGCGTCAATGCATGCAGCCATGTTCAGTGTGTTGTGCGGTGTGCGTCAACTTCTTTTTTTGCAAAAAAAAAAAATGATGCTGGGGGTGGAGTTAGAGGCAGAGTTTGTAGGTTGTCGGTGGCGCACACGTAAAGGATCTACAGGGCTGGGGACAATCCTCTTGTCCAGGACCAGTGGGAAATTGGGGACTTTACAAACGTCAGGAACTTCTTTGGAAGCAGAGCTGTCAATCACTGCCCTCTTCCCCAAGTTGTGACCCATAAAGCCTTGTGCAGCGCTATGCAAAGCATTGTGGGACGTGACTTTGGGAAGCAGAGCAGTGATTGACAGACGTTGCGTGCAGCAGGCTCTCCTGCCCCGCCGACCTCGACGGGCAAGTGGCCTCTTGCGCTGCAGATGCAGGTAGGTGCCACTTTTCCAGCCCAGATTATATATTATGTTAAACCACTAGCATAAGAAGAATAAAATGACTATATCTTGGTTATTCATGTAGCTATATCTATTAAATTAAGTTTTATTAAAGGCTTGTGAATGTGCATATATTTTAAGATGACGCGTTCCATACAGACTAACCAAATGTACTCTAAGAACATAAATAATGAAATACCAACTTATACAGCTAATGATTTCATGTGTCAATTATTTTTTAACACAATACCCTCTTTCAATTCGATATGAAAAAATAAGTATTTATACATAACCAACATGTGGGTCTATTTTGGACTGAAAGAGCGCCTCAGTGAGTAAAGAGTGGCTCAGTGAGTAAAGGCACTGACCATAAACACAGGGACACTCAGTTTGAAGCAGCCAAGCCTGGTTGAAACCCCCAAGTTCAGCTCATCGTGACCTTGAGCAAGTCACTTTATCTCCCTGTGTACCAGACACTAGAAAATAGATTGTAAGCTCCATGGGGCAGGGACTTGTGTCTGCAAAATTCCTATGTGCTACATACACTGTCAGAACTATACAAGAAAAATACTATTATTGTTTACCAACGTCTCCCAATTGCAAAATTGGGGGCAAAATCAGCACCAGGGGGATGTATTCTTTGGTTGTGCTGTGAAAAGGAAAGATCCAGCACTCCACGGATTTGCAAAAGTATCAAATTTATTGCGCCATACACTACGACCGTTTCCAACTTTAGTAGGTCTTTTTCAAGTGAAAAGGCATGCCAAAGACAGGAAACAGGATATATACACCCCCCCCCCACAATCAATAATAAAGTGATAAACCCCAAACAGCTGAACAAATAGCAATCAGCACATATCGTTCCAATTGACAGTCTTATCTTTAGGCTTCCGATTGGCTGTGACTTGATCTCACTACTTTCCTTAGAATCCCCACTGCCGCTGCAGATCCATGTTGATTCCGGATGAACCCGAAAGTGCGGCACGCGCAAGCGTCCTCGTGCGTTCCATGCAATCCTTTCCGCGTTCCAGCGTCGATCCTCCTCACTTGCTTGGTCCTTCGGTCGAAATCTCGCGAGATTATGGCACTGCTTAATTTCTTTGAAGTTTCTTCACTTGCTCGTCACTCCTCCCGAGTCCGCCCACCGCAGGGGCTCATATCCTTCTGAATCCGTCGGCATACTTTTGCAAATCCGTGGAGCGCTGGATCCTTCCTTTTCACAGTTCAAGCTTGGATATTTGTGACAGGTATCCCTTTGAACCAGCAGCACCGGTAATACTGTTTTGTTTTTTGACTAATGGCGTGCAGCATATCACTGTTCTTTGGTTGTGCACCAGTTTTGCAGCCAGCTTAAGGTAGGTGATAATAATTGGCGATATGTTTTGGCAGTTGTCCGATATCACCAGGTATATGAGTTTACTGAATAACATGTGAACAAATTATCAACCTTCAATTTGCATGTTCATTTGCTTACACTGCCAATTACAATAAAGCTGACCTACCACCGTGTACAAAGCCTCTTATCAATGTTTCAACGTTCGTAATGTGCCTTCAGTGGATAGGACAATAGATCAACTTGCCGTTAAATACTGATAATGCCATTTTCCTTTTTCATTTATCGACCTTTAGTGAATTCCCCTACAGGGGCAGATTCACCCAGCGCTGGTACGGTTTAGCGCGCCCGGTCTGACATTAACTCGTAATCAAGTCAATGGGAATTGACGTCGGATCGGGTACGCTAACCCGCACCGTTGTTGATGAATCTGCCCCGTAAAGTCTTATGCAAAGTCACTAAAAAACAGGTATTTTAGCTCTTGAATGAAGTTTTCCCACATAAAATACCACCTTTCCTTATAATTTTCTCTGTGGCCCAGATTTACTATAGGGTGCTAAGCCTTAGCACAAGTGAAAGCCCAGTCATGTATGTATGTATGTCTTAATTTATATAGCGCCATTAATGTACATAGCGCCTCACAGCACTAATACACGTGACAAAATCATATAAATAACAAGTGATACAAATAACAGATCATGGGAAGAAGCGCTTCAGACATAAAAATGACATTTAGGAAAAAGGAGTCCTTGCCCCGAAGAGCTTACAATCTAATTGTAATGGTGCTTTAGGACTCACTAAGGTTGAGCACAGTTTAGTAAACAAGGCATATGGGGATTATTCACTAAGTGCCCATTGTACTTCGATCTGGCATCTACTGCCATTCACGTGAATGGATTGGGGTGTGATACTCGCGTTGGCACACAGCGAATTGGACATTTGCATCGTCATGTCTTTCTTATCTTCCCTCTCCCTTGCTAATCAGGTCTCTACATTTCATCTAGATGGAACCAGGGAGGGTTAGGTCCCTCAGACATTTTACCTGCACTACTCTTAACTCCGTACGCCCACTGCATCCCGGGATCGGGCACTGCGGGCATCTGATGAGTATTTGTGTAATTGTGCGATTTTATACCACTAAGTCCGCGATTATAGTAACCGCGACGGTGCGCGCTGCGAGAACAAATCTGTGGAAGTCATTGATGACGGACATCTTGCGCCCGAGCGCGGGTGCAATGCAGAGCGACCGCGCGGCAGAATTTTCAAGCTACCAATGAATTTCATTTTTTTGCGTCACGGCCGCGTCATGTGAGCAGTTCAGCCAATGAGGGTGAACCAGCCCAGTGACGCGTCTGCCACGCCTCCCCAATCACTTCTAGGTCAGTTCACCCATCGCTCAGGCGAGAGGTGCGTGCGACAGAGCTCATGGCGCCGCGCCCCTACTATAAACGCAAGCAGATGTAAGGGAAGTAAATCCCTAATGGGGGCTCTACTATTAGGCACTATGGTGCTAGTAGTGAATAAATAGCAATAAATGACTCCGTAAAGGTATGTAGGAACAATGATAGATGTACAATCTCCTTAAAGGATGTACTATAAACGCAGCGTTGTACTTGAATTGAAGACAAGAATCATGCGCAAATACCGTTTTAAATAAATTTATACCAAGTGAGCACACTGGTGTAAATGTGAAAAATAAAAGTTAAAAATAAATGTATACAGCCCTCTGAATTGGCGCTGCTCCTGGAGTGGACTCAATCCAAGTCCATATATGATTGCAGAGACGGAGGGTCAGAAGCAGACTCACATCCAGGGGTCTATATAAAGAGAAAAAACACACACATATAGTGCAAAAAAAAGTTTGGATAGTTGTGATTTAAGTGAAAAAAATATATATGTAGTTCACTTACATTCTTCGTGAGCAAAAGAGGCTATGTGGTTATCAAGAGTGACCACCTCATATGTTGATCTGGTGATGATGTCTGTCAGGAAACACATATTGGAGTCAAGCAGTGGGACCACCCTGCGTCAGGCAATGGTGAAAACGGCACTCCCTCCTTCGCTGGTGATCCACCTGTGACGGCCGTCCATGTTGCCCCGTAGGAAGCTCTAAGCGGAGCGAAATGCGTAGGGTGAACAAATTACAGAAGGACTGTCAAGCCTTGGTGAACTTTGGCGAACACTCTGCAAAATATTAAGATCTTCCTTTCCTGAAATTCCACTGTGGACGGCCGCCACGGGTGGATCACCAGCGAAGGAGGGAGTGCTGTTTTCGTCATTGTCTGACCCAGGGTGGTCCCACTGCTTGACTCCAATATGTGTTTCCTGACGGCGGCAAATGCAATAAAAAAATGCATTATCCGCCGCCAGTTTTGCGTATCCGACGGAAATCGCCACAGGTTAACATTGGTCCCGCTTTACGACAATCTGCTATCCGACGGGTTTGTGGGACGCATTGTGTCAGATAAGCGAGGACACTGTATGTGTGTGTGTGTTTTTTCTCTTTATATACGCCTGGATGCTAATGCATCTCCTGACCCTCCGTCTCTGCAATTATACCCACCGACTTTTCTCAAGCGCGTCGTACCTTTCACCATTGTGTCCAGTATTGTTGGGGAAGCCCCCTGGCCACCCTAATTGTGACATGTACCTCCAGTGCTCCAATACTAGGAAGCTCACTAACATTGTTCCGTCCTGTCCATTCAACTCAACGTAGCTTCACCCTCCCCCTAACTTCCAGTAAACCACTGTGTAAACCGCCCTCTTACCACTAACACTCTTCCACGTAGGCCTAGCCGAGGACCTTCTGCTACCTGCTTGTGACTATTTCATTGAAGTTTCACAGTAAGCTAAATGCAATTCGTCACACTGATTTTACTGTGACTGTAAGGTTAATATATATATATATATATATATATATATATATATATATATATATATATATAAATGGTACAGATGTTTTCAATGCTTGCTCAATGTTAAGTCTTTTTAAATATGGCAAAAATTGCATTATAATAGTTATAAGTTGAGTATAAGTAATAATTGATAAGAACGTCCAAAAAGCAGCATCACACAAAAGCCTTCAGCATCTGCAGACGTTGATAGAAAGAGCCATGCAAGATAAACGTTGCCTGAAATCAATTGTGAAGGGCCCCAGGGACATTAGTTTGAGAGCTTCTCTATAGTCCGCCTCACATACAGCTCTAATGGGCACTGGCTGCCTCCTTTGTATAAAGCACAGGTAACAGAGGTTGCGCTACATTCATTTTCTATGGACTAAAAATACTCCTCTGAAATTCTGAAAAATGGGAGGAAACTCTAGATCAGGGGGGCTCAACTGCAATCCTCAAGCCCCCCAAACAGGTCAGGTTTTTAGGATATCCCAGCTTCAGCACAGGTGACTTAATCAGAGGCTCAGTCAAAGACTGCGCCTCTGATTAAGTCGCACCCCTACTCTAGACAATCCAGCACCCCCATTAGCGTGAGTGATTATTACATTATCCAAAAAAGCGAATGGACAAATCCCTCCCCACCGTGTATTACAGGCTTAAAGCTGGCTTTGTTATCCATTGTGATAAAATAATAATATGCTTTCAGTGAACTTTGAAAAGGTTCTAAAAAGTGTATTAAAAAAAATGGGGCATCTATCTGAATTCAATCAGGCACATCACAGTGCTAACGAGGAAAATGCTCAAGAGAGCTTTCTCTTTGTTTCTTCTATCAATTATAAGTTTGTATATTGCTGTATAAATGTTATATACTATCTTAATATGTTCACAAAATGTTATACTTACGTTCCTTATTTACTTATCTAATTTCTTTGTTGTTCCTAGATCATGCCTTCATTATTCTGTTTATCTGTTCACGCTTGATTACATGTAGTGATGGAAATAATTGATAATAAAAAGATGGAGAAAACAAAATACTCCTCTAAACATTTTGAAGGCGTATTTTTATGTAAAAAGGAGTATAGCTAAAGATTAATATATATACAGTGTGTGTGTGTGTGTGTTCATACCCACACAAACATATACATATACATATATATATACACATATATATATATATATATATATATATATATATATATATATATATATATATATATATATATACACATATATATATATATAAATATATATATATATATATATATATATATATATACATACATACACAACGCCGGAGGGTTCACCGCAGGAGACTGGGCGCTTGCAGCCTCTACTGAGGCAGAACTGCCACCTCGCTGATCTCCGAGATTGCGCCTCAAAATGCATTGTGTGGTGCTGCACAACACTGCCTCCCTGGGGGGTTGTGGGGTCTCTGTTCTGTAGGTTTCACGGAAGACAGCATAAAAAGGGATCTATGTATCAAGGCAATCCAGGAGTTCAATTGTTGCAAAAAGAGGGGTTGTAATTATGTGCCAATATGTCATGGTCAGAGTAACAAACAAAAAGGAGTGGGTTATAGACCTGTCTAGCGGGATAATGTCTACATCTCACCTATATTGTGTGCAAACGCAAGTGAGAAACCCATGCACAGCAGCACCCCAAAGTGAAAATAAGTAGCAATTTTATTACATAAAGATACAATCACCAACTTTTTTTACTAGCAAAACAGGGGTCTTCCTCAGGGCTGCCCTGAGAGACACCCATTGTGTGGGTGCAACGTTGCCAATGAGTTAAGGAGCTTCGCTCCAAATTTGGTTTATTGGCCCCTTCCATTTGAAAAGTGTCAACTCTCACGGACATGGCACTCATTACCTTTTGCATCTGTTTGTGCATATGTGCCCTTATTTGTATTTGTATGTAATTATCAAATCTCTGTACCCATTTGCACCGTCCTGCGGAATTTGTTGGCGCTTTACAAATGGATAATAAATGGGTGAATTAGGGAGGAGTTACATGATAAACATACTGTATTATATAGTGGGATGTATCAAATTGTGCTCCTCTGTACATCATCATTTCCACCTTACACTGTGTCAACAACTCTGCCAAGTGTAAGAGTGTGAGTAAGTGCAGTCTAGGGCATTTGGTTGCGGCCGTTTTGCCACCACTCACCTCGCCGCCGGCCGTTTCGCCATCAAGATAAAGGTAAGCCCCTAACTTTACCCTTTACCCTAAAAACTGCTAATCTTAACCCCTCTACTAACGCAACCCCCTACCCTAAAAACCTTAAACCCCTACCCTAAAAACCTTTACCCCTTAGGCCTCGGGCATGGTCAGCACTTAGGCGCTGACCCGTGTTGAAGCGCGCTCTCGCTTACCAGTGAGAACCTGCAGCCGTAATGACAGCGGCTTTA
Source organism: Ascaphus truei (assembly GCF_040206685.1). Classification (NCBI taxonomy): domain Eukaryota; kingdom Metazoa; phylum Chordata; class Amphibia; order Anura; family Ascaphidae; genus Ascaphus; species Ascaphus truei. Next base: position 327,108,153 of record NC_134485.1, on the reverse strand, counting down.
GCAGGGGCTCGCGCACGCTTCTGCAAGCATGCGGAAGCGTAGGTCTTATACAAATTTTAGATTTCGCACTCATGGGAGCACAGGGCCGGTCACGTGAGCGGTTCGCACAATGAGGGCGAACCAGCTCTGTGACGTCACTGGCCCACCCCCCGACAGCACGCTAACCAAGGCCAGGGAAAGCACCCGCTTTCCCTCAGCGCGCCTCCGCACGGCTGCTGCAACCCTGGACGCAGCCTTACCCTAATACCCTACACTAAAAAAAACAATTCTTACCCTAACTGCTAAAAATCCTTAAATTAACTTTAACAAAAATCAGAACCCAAGCAACGCACCAGAGGTGGAGTGGGCAATGAGATAGAGCCCCCAGATAACATGCCCTCACTGATTAAAGAGTATATCGCTGAAAGTATATGGAGTAACCGTGGTTAGCCAGTGCAAGGTTTGCATTGGTATGAATGTTGGACATTGGTAGAACGTCCCTGACAATGAAGGTGAGCACCAGTAGGACAGTACTAAAAATAAGTTTACTGGTGTTCTATAGACTAGATTAAAATACATGGGACACAAATAACATAAGAAACAAAGAAGTCCAGAGCAACATCCAATGTGACAGAAATACACAGTGAAATACCTATATATCTCTTGAAAAAAGGGTCATTTAGTTAACCCTTTGGCCAAAGCGTGTAAGCCTGCGAGCCACTTTCAAGGCATGACCATAATATCGCAGGTCCTAACACTAACTGATTAAAATCCTTATTTACCTCTATAATTAGGGGAAGGATGGTCCTGGCATTGAACCTGTCGCAACCAGCTGCATGAAAAGAAAGCCTGTTTACTTGGACAGTGGGGAGGGGCAAGCTTTAAACCCTGGGCGGGAGGAGCCACTAACCTCCAAAACAGCTGAGACCCAATTCTTGGGTCCTCACTTTTGAGAATGCGTAACTCATTTCTTGGAAGCTGTGATAATTTCAATATGCATTATTATTATTATTATCATAATAAGTGCCACCATATCCTGCAGGGCTGTCCAATAGTGGAAGTACAGACCCACAGAATGAACTACAAAATACGGATAAATGAATGCAGACCAATACAATAGGTACTGAAGGCTTACAACATAGAGGGAATAAGGAGCACAGTTGAAACAAAAGGTGTAAATGGCTGCTCATTGTGAACCTGAGTATGCCCCAGGATTGGAGTTTGGAGGTGTGGATGTGACGGGGTGTCAGATAGGCTTCCTTAAAAAAAAAGTGAGTTTTCAGGGAGCTTTTCAATTCTGAAATCTGGGGGGAGAATCTGATGGTGATTACAGGGTATTGCAGAGATAGTGTGGAGCATGGAAGGTCTTGTAGGTGTGAGTGAGAGGAGGTTTTGAGAGAGGAGAAGCATAGGGGAGTATGGAAGGCTTTGTATGTCAGAGCTGGGATATTACATTTAATTCTAGAGAATTTGGGAAGCCAGAGCAGCAGGTGAAGAGCAACGAGTGAGCAGATGAGTCTGGCAGCAGCAGTTTGGATGGGTTGGAGTGGGGACAGTCAGATTAAGGGAATGCCAATTAGAAGCAGAAGGAGGTTGCAGTAGTTAACGCAGGACAGAATGAGGGAATTAACTTGTTGGTTGCGCCTTGAGTGAGAAAAGAGTGTACCCTACAGTAGCAATATTTTGTAGGCGGAGGCAGCAAGACTTAGTGAGGGACTATAGTAATGACTTACACAGCTCTCAACTACACTCCCACCCCCTTAAATCACAGCCCTCACCCCCAAATATATACCTAAACGCCCTCTACGTTCTGCTCACAACATCCACCTTTCCTCCTGCCTTATTACTGCCGATTGTCCAGTTTAAGTGCAATACATGCCTGCTTTATCCAGTTAGAGTGTATCTATTAACCTTCTAGCTCAGAATACACACTTTAATACACAGAATTGCACTATTTGTGGTTTTTTCTACCCAACATGTGGTTCCTGGGAGTTGCGCTCCAATCTTTCCAGCTGTGTTCCTGTGAGACCTTGTGGAGGGTCTTTTGCACCCCAGAAACTGCCAAAGGGGTTGTATTTCATATATTTATTTATATTTGTATTACTGTACTATTTTTCCTGTATATATTATTTTTACTTCCTATAAATTGATGCGCTTTGTGTTTGTTTGTTTTCCTCCTGGCTTATTACCTCATCTCACTCCCACCTGCAAAACTTCTCCGTACTGCCCCTCACTCTGGAATTCCCTACCACGCACCACCAGACTCTCCCCCAGCTTTAAGATATTTAAAAACTCTCTGAAAACTCACCTTTTCAATGAAGCCTATGTGACATATCTTTAATATCCAACTCCGTTCCGCTGTGTAATTGGATTCACCTGCCTTGTCTCCATCAGCCAACCGCAGCCATGCATACTAGGGAGTATGCTTCCTCCTCATTGGCCTGTCCTTCCTATATATGCTCAGCCTGCCCTCTGTGACATTGGCTGAGCATAACCTTGTTTATGTGCGCTGTGTTCACTGCAGTCCTGCCTCCTGTCTGAGCCTTTCCTGTCTTGTCCTATGTTGCCTACCTTGTTTGTTCTTTGGATTCCGCACTTCTCCGCTCCTGACCCGGCTTACCAACAACGATCCGTACCTCTCCACTCCTGACCCCGGCTTACCCACGACGATCCACACCTCTTCAATCCCGACCTTGGCTAAAGTACCTGCAATGATCCGTACCTCTTCAATCCTGACTTCGGCAAGTATCACTGACAATCCTGACCTCTCCTACCCCGACCCGGCTACCTCGACCTATCTACACTCCAGTCTCGGCCTCGCGGCTGTGGGTTGGCATTTATCAAATACCCACCCTGCCTCGCGGTCATGCCTTGCTTGTGGTGAGCGCATCGTTACTGTATGCTCAGCCCAACAAACATGGAGCCCGATGAGGGGGGGCGAGTCTTGAGCATGCACGCCAGCATGTTTTGAAGATTGAGAAATATTTAGAGCAGAACGACCGACGCATGGACTTATTACAATAGAATCTCCTGTCTCTCACGGTCCGGGCGCAAGCCCTTCCTCCTGCCCTTTCGGGTCCTGCTGCCACCAAGTCTACACTATGCCTATGAGGTGGGCGTTTTCTGTGTTGTCCAGGTGTTATGTTTGATCCCCTTATTCAATAAAGGAAATCTTTTTTGCCACCATGAGCCTCCTCCACTATTTTTAGGCAGTGCACTGCCTTTGTTCACCCACCTTCTACTTATGCCTATGAGCCTGACATCCGAACCCCGACTTCCGACACCAAATCGTTATGCGGGAGATCCCCACGGATGCCGAGGGTTTCTTAATCAATGCTTTATTCAGTTCGAAATTATGCCTTCTCGTTTTCCTCCTCAAAGATCCAAGGTGGCGTATATCATTTCGCTACTCACAAATAATGCACTGGCCTGGGCTTCCCCCATCTGGCCTTTGTGGATTCCGGGTCGGGAGGTAATTTTGTCGATCAAAGTTTCGCCGAAAGGAATAAGATTACCCTCGTTTGCAAGAGATGCCTGGTGGGATTGAAAGCCATTGATGGCCGACCTGTGCAACCAGCATTTATCTCCCTACAGACCATCCTCCTTCGTCTTCATACTGGCGAGGATCATACAGAGGAGATCCAGTTGGATGCCATCCACACCCCTTCGGTGGACGTGATTCTTGGTCTTCCATGGCTGCAACTTCACAATCTATGCATCGATTGGTTTGGCAAGGATCCTGTACTGTGGAGCCCCCTCTGTTCCAAGAACTGTATGGTTTTCTCCAAAAGTATCTGTGGGGTCACCGCTCCCAAAGAAGTAAAGGTAAAATTGCCTGAGGTCTACGCCAAATTTCGCGACTTATTTGATAAAGCCAGATCTGAGGTTTTACCCCCGCATCGTCCTATCGATTGTCCAATTGATTTTCTTCCTGGCTCGATACCTCCCAGGGGAACTTCTTATCCACTTTCTCTGCCCAAGATTAAATCTATGAGGGAGTATATCCATGAAAATTTACAAAGGGTTTTTTATTCGTAAATCTTCATTGGTGCAGGTTTCTTTTTTGTGAAGAAAAAAGACGGATCACTACGACACTGTATTGACGACTATAGAGGTCTTGGCAAGATCACCGTTAAAAACCGCTATCCATTCTAGAACTCTTCGATCGCCTCCAAGGAGCCAACATCTTTACTAAATTGGATCTTCGTTGGGCATACAATTTGGTAAGGATTCGCCAAGGCGACAAATGGAAAACGGCTTTCAATACCGTGACGGCCACTATGAATACCTCGTCATGCCCTTCGGTCTCTGTAACGCCCATACCGTCTTCCACGACTTTGTTAATGAGACTTTCAGAGATCTGCTCAATCAATTTGTGGTCATTTATCTGGACGACATAATAATCTTTTCTAAATCCTCACAGGAACATGTCAGCCATGTTAAACAGGTACTTCTACGCCTACGGGAAAACCATTTGTTTGCCAACCTGGAAAAGTGTCACTTCCATCAAACTTCCACTGCCTTCCTGGGATATATCAGTTCCAACACGGGTCTCACCATGGATCCAGCTAAGGTAAAGGAGATTCTGGATTTGCCTCGTCCCACTACCCTCAAGGCTGTTCAGTGCTTCCTGAGGTTTTCGAATTATTACCGCAGGTTTATTCAAAATGTCTCCTCAGCAGTAGCCCCCATCACAGCTCTAACTAAGAAAGGTGCGGACCCAGCCTCATGGTCGCCGGCAGCTAATCAAGCTTTTGATCACCTGAAGACTGCCTTCGTTTCTGCACCCATCCTTATCAATCCGGATCCCAAGTTACTGTTCACCTTGGAGGTAGATGCGTCGGACGTTGGAGCCGGTGCTATTCTCCCTCAGAGGTAGAACCCTCAAGCCAGACTCCATCCCTTTGCCTTTTTTTCTAAAAAAACATTTCTCCAGCGGAACAAAATGATGACATCGGTAACCGGGAACTCCTAGCAATCAAATTAGCTCTGGAGGAATGGAGAAATCTGTTGGAAGGTACGGAGAACTGCATCACTATTCTCACAGACCACAAGAATTTGCTCTATATCAAGGGTGCTCGACCCTTAGGGGCTCGTCAAGCCAGGTGGTCACTGTTTCTTTTCACAATTCAATTTTATTATCTCCTTTCTTCCGGATTCTAAAAATACCAAAGCCGATGCTCTCTCCTGCCAGTTCCTGGTAGACAACAAAACTGAGGATCAGCAGAAACCTATTCTTCCCGCCAAATATATTTTTTCTGCCAACACGTTTGATCCTTTGAAAGACATTATACAAAAGCAATCTCACATTCCGGAGGATCTCATAGTGCCTGATGGTTGATTGTTTACCCCACCACCTCATCGGAGGAAGGTTCTTGAATGGGGTCACTCTTCTAAGCTTTCAGGATATCCAGGTACTAGAAGGACCACTCATCTCATGGAGCGGACCTTTTGGTGGCCCGGTATGCAAAAGGACATCAAAGAATTTGTTGCCGTATGCCCGACATGTGCTCGGAATAAGACTCCATGGAATAAACCACCAGGACTCCTTCGACCACTTCCCATCCCGGACTGTCCATGGACACACTTGTCCATGGACTTCATAGTCGAACTGCCAGTAACTAAAGGGGTGAACACCATCTTAGTTGTGGTAGATCGCTTTTCTAAGCAGTATCATTTTATTCAATTAAAAGGCCTCCCCAATTCTCCCAAATTGGCAGACAAATTTATCAAAGAAATCTTTCGCCTCCACGGGGTACCATTGGTCGTAGTTTCCGAGTTCATATCCAAGTTCTGGCGCTCCTTCTGCCAGCAACTAGGAATAGCGCTACATTTTTCTTCAGGGTATCATTCCTAAACCAACGGCAAGACCGAGCAAACCAATCAGACCCTGGAGCAATATATCCAGTGTTTCGTTTCTGATACTCAGGACGACTGGTCTGTGCTCCTTCCTTGGGTCGAATTTGTGCATAACAATTTGTGCAACGAATCAACCACAGAGTCGCCCTTCTTCATTAATTATGGATTTTCACCCATTACCTCTACCCATCTCCACTTCCACTTCCGGGGTACCAGCAGCAGACGACAGAATCAATAGCCTACAAAAGCTGTGGAGAAGGATTCAAGAGAACCTCAAGATGGCAACTACCAGGAGACAAGGTGTGGTTGTCATCTAAAAATATCAAACTCAAGGTCCCCACTCTGAAACTGGCACCTAGATTTATAGGACCATTCGCTGTTACGGAGAAAGTCAACACGGTCGCTTACCAGCTATGTCTCCCACCGTCTATGAGAATACCTTCAATATTTCATGTCTCCCTCCTGAAGCTGGTTACCCTGAACTCTCATTCTTCCAACTCGTATTTGCCTCCTCCTCCTTGCCTCATACAAGCCCTACAGAAGTACAACGTACAATCTATCCTGGATTCCAGGTCCTCCAGAGTATCAACCCAGTACCTGGTGCACTGGAAGGGCTTCGGACCCAAAGAAAGGTCTTGAATTCCTCATCATCGGATCCATGCACCCAGACTCCTCAGTCTCTTCCATCAGATACCCAGACAAGCCTTCCTGGAGTCGCCCAGAGGTTGCTGCTGAAGGGGGGGGGGGGGTAGTACAGTAAGGATCCGTCATCCGCGCTCCCAGCTTACCCAGACCCACCATCGGGGGTCCTGCCTCTGCTGCCTCCTGCAGCACATCTTGCAAACCAGTCATTACCAGCATACCTTCTAGGGTCGCACGCGGACTTCACTCGTCACTAAATGCCGTTCCCCACTGGTCCCTCCTCTAGGCTTCACTCGCGCGCTCGCGTCACCATTGCACAGCACGCACCCGCTATGCGTGGCATCCGTGCACGCTCGCAGTCTCCTCTGTTCCACTGTGTAATTGGGTTCACATGCCTTGTCTCCATCAGCCAACCACAGCCATGCATACTAGGGAGTGTGCTTCCTCCTCATTGGTCTGTTCTTCCTATATATGCTCAGCCATTGGCTGAGCATAACCTTGTTTATGTGCGCTGTGTTCACTGCAGTCCTGCCTCCTGTCTGAGCCTTGCCTGTCTTGTCCTGTGTTGCCTGACCTTGCTTGTTCTTTGGATTCCGCACTTCTCCGCTCCTGACCCGGCTTACTAACGACGATCCGTGCCTCTCCGCTCCTGACCCCGGCTTACCCACGACGATCTGCACCTCTCCAATCCCGACCTTGGCTAAAGTACCTGCAACGATCCGTACCTCTCCAATCCAGATGTCGGCAAGTAACACTGACCATCCTGACCTCTCCAACCTCGACCCGGCTACTTTGACCTATCTACACTCCAGACGCTCCCACACGGCTGTGGGTTGGCGTTTATCAAATCCCCACCTCGACCTCGCGGTCACGTTGTGGTGAGCGCATCGTTACACTATCAGACTGCGCCATAGTCCAACCTGTGCCACACCTTATTCTACAATGAGCAGCCACCTTCCCTTCTGTTTCAACATTGTCTTTCATTCCCTGTAGAGTCTTAGCTCTCATGAGCAGGGGCTCTATCACCTATTTGTATCTGTTTGTGCATATCTGTCCTCACTTGTATGTTACTGTTTATGTAATATACATCACTCTGTTCCCCATTGTGCCGCGCTGCGGAATATGTTGGTGCCTTACAAATAAACGATATTAATAGTAATGTCAGTGGTAGGCAACATGTGCGGCCCATCAGCCCTCAAAAGGGCTGCACATTACCCACCCTGAGGTGGAGAGAGGGAGAGCGGGCTGCTGGGACAGCCAGAGGTTGGGATCACAGGTGAAGCCCCTATGGGTTGCATGCTCCCCAATGGCTGACTGTTGACCACCAATGGACTATGTCCTTCTGAAGATGTGAAAGGGTTGATGATATTGTATTGCAGGAGGTATGATATTGAAAACAGAAATGAATCTAAATAAATGCATAAGATTAACTATGCTGTTCATTGTTAGCTCTAATTTGCTTGTGTCTTGAGAACCAAGCTCCTTGTTGATTGGTCCTTCTACCACTGCTCTTCCTGTGTCCGCTATACTGTAGCAATATGTGTGTATAAATGGAAATATATATATATAGCAAAAGGAACCCTATGGCATTCACTCTTGTTATTCACTGTTACCTCACAGCAGTGCTTTTCAACCTTTTTTTGGTTAATGAACCCTAGAATTAGATTGTGAAATTCTGGGGAACCCCTACCTCTCCCCCCCATCCCGCCCCTCTCTTCTCCCTGTCCGTCCCTCTCTTCCCACTCTCACACTCCCGCCTCTCTCTGTCCTCCCATATGCTCTCTTCCCCTCTCCCCTTACACTCCCTCTCTGTTCTCACCTTACACTCTCCCCCTCTCTTCTCCCCTTATATACACCCCTTCTCTCTCCTCCCCTTACACACACCTTTGAGCAGCTTGCCAGTCCGCAGCTCCCTCCTCCTGTCAGCCGGAAGTTGAACACGACTTCTGGCTCCGACAGGAGCCGGGAGAGAAAGGATAGCAGTGACCGGGCAGCTGCTGCTAAGCTAGGGAGCCGCCGGGTAACTGCTACGTGGGGTACCACCGGGTCTGGGATAGCTGGAAGAATTGTCCCAGCTCTCCCTCCTGGCGGTCGCGGAACTCAGCTTCGCAATGTCTCCTCTGCGCAGCTCCTGCTCTTCCAGATGTAGTGGAGAGAGGTGTGTGTCCAACTGGGGGGGAGAGACACACAATGGGGAAGGCAGGGGTAAGGAACCATTGAGGGGAGAGAGACCGAGATTAGGGAGAGAGAAAGACTGGGGCGAAGGACAGAGAGACTTTGGGGAGGGGGGATTCGAGACAGAGACTGGGAGGAGGGGGAGAGAGAATGGGAAAAGGGGAGAGAGAAAGTGGATGCGGGAGGGGGATAGTGAAAAAGACTGGGGGAAAAGAGAGAAAGGGGGGGAGAAGGGGAGTGATAAAGAGACTGGAGAGAGAGGAAGAGATAAATTGACTGGAAAGGGGGAGAGAGATCATTGGGAAAGAGAGAAATTATGGAGGGGGATAAAGACATTGAGGGGAAGTTGAGAGACTGGCGGGAGGGGGGAAGAGAGAGACTGGGGAGGATAGAGAGACGGGCGGGAGGAGAGAGAGACTGGGGAGGGTTAGAGAGACTGGGAGAGGAAGGGAGAAAGACTGGGGGAGAGAGAAAGACGTGGGAGGGGAGAGAGACTGGGGGAGGGAAATAGAGAGAAAGGGAGGAGGGAAAGAGACGAGGGAGAGAGACTGGGGGAGGGAAATAGAGAGAGAAACCAGGGGGAGGCTAATAGAGAAAGAGACTGGGGAGAGGGGGAGAGAGACTGGGGGAAGCGGGAGAGAGACTGGGTGTCACGATAGTGCTGCCCGCAGACCAGACCCGTCCCAAGACTGAGGTGGAAAGTATAATACCACGCACCCGCAGCAGAGGGGCGTGTCCGGAGTGTGGTAGTAGTTGCCAGGCCAGGAGTCTTTAGTAAGGGAACCAAAGGTACTTGCCGTGTCCGGAGGTAGAAGAATCGTGCTGATTGCCGTAGCCGGGGATGGAGGGTGCCAGAGGTCCGGGAGGTAGAGGAGAGAGCCGAGATTGAAGGGCGGAGAGAGACTGCGTCGTGAGGAGTAAGCCGGGGTCCAGAGCCAGAGGAGGAGTAGAAAGCCAAGCCGGGTCAAACCTGAAGAATACGAAGAACAAGAGCACACACGAATACTAGCCCAACTAGCAGAAGCTATGCAGAGCAATGATTCCCAGGGAGAACAGGGGTAATATACTTGGAGGGACCAATCAGGGAAGGAGGCAGAGCGGGGGGGGGGGGGTACCGTGGAGCGCCTTGTGACTGGTGCAGGCTGTGATCCTTGCCTGTGATCAGCTGTGGAGTGTGAGAGCAGGAGCGGGGCTGCAGCTGTACATGGGAGGGCATGGCTAGAAGGGCGGAGGAGTGAATAAATTACTGCCGGAGGCGCGCACTGTGTAAGATCCTCCTGCGCGTGCCCTGCCAAATGGCGGATGCAAGAACCGGCATCGGGCGAGATCGCCGAGTCCCACGCCGAGGACACGTCAGCGGGGAGCGAGGGGCGGCAGCAACGACCTTTGAGGCAGGTAAGGAGGTGTTGCGTGAGCCCTGCTTCCTGACACTGGGGAGGGAGATACTGGTGGAGGGAGAAAAAGAGACTGGGGGCAGGGAGACTGGGGGAGGGAAATAGAGAAAGTGACTTGGGGGAGGGGGGTGAGAAAGACTTGAGGTGAGGGGGCGAGAGACTGGGGGGAGGGGAGAGTCTGTGGGGAATGGGAGGGAGACTGGGGGGAGGGAGAGAGAGACTGGGGGAGGGGCAGAGATGTGGGAGGGGGAGAGAGAAAGACGTGGGAGGTGAGAGAGACTGGGGGAGGGAAATAGAGAGAAAGAGAGGAGTTAGGTTGAAAGACTGGGGGAGAGAGAGAGACGAGGGACAGAGACTGTGGGAGTGAAATAGAGAGTGAGACTGGGGTAGGGGAATAGAGAAAGAGACTTGGGGGGAAAGATTTTGGGTGAGGGGGGAGATAGAGACTTGGGGTGAGGGGAGGAGAGACTAATGGATGGACAAATACAGACTGGAGGGACAGAGTGAGAGATTGGGGGGGGGGAGAGAGAAACTTGGGGGAGGGAGAAAGAGACTGGGGGGAGGGAGAGAGAGACTGGGGGACAGGGAGGGAGAGAGATTGGAGGAGGGAAATTGAGAGAGAGACCAGGGGGAGGCAAATAGATAAAGAGACTGGGGGGAGGGAGAGAGAGACTGGGGGAAGCGGGAGAGAGACTGTGGAGGGAGAGATTGGGGGAGGGAGAAAAAGAGACTGGGGGGCAGAGAGGGAGGCTGGGGGAGGGAAATAGAGAAAGAGACTTGGGGTAGGGGGGAGAGAAAGACTTGGGGGGAGGGGAGAGAGACAGTGGGGAGGGGGAGGGAGACTGGGGGGAGGGAGAGAGAGACTGGGGGGAGGGAGAGAGAGACTGGGGGGAGAGAGAGAGAGACTGGGGGAAGGGGAGATGAGACTGGGAGGGACAGAGAAAGACCAGGGGGAGGGAGAGAGAGACTTGGGGAAAGGGTAGAGAAAGAGATATGGGGAGAGAAAGAGAATGGGGGCCTGGGGAGAGAGAGACTGGGGGAAAGGGGGTAGAAAAAGAGAAACTGGGGGTGAGGGAATAGAAAGAGAGACTGGGGGAGGGGGGAGAGCCCAGGGAGAGAGACTGGGAGGAGGGATTGTTTTGCTAAAGACATTAATTTTCACAAAGATATTTATTCGTTCAAGGTTATTCTTTTCCCTTTCGCATCCTATTCTTTTTTTTTTTTTAAACCATTTTTTGGATATAAATGTAAACTAAATAGAGTTTTCTGGAAATCCTATTGTTCTAATCTGTAATTATTTAAATAAATATTTGCACAATTTATATTAGTAAGGCTGATCACTTGTTTGGTATTTATATATATATATATACTGTATACATACTTGTGAGGTTTCGCCGTTCTGGTGCTTCTGTCCCTTTAACCCTTACTCGCCCATCTGATACCCATGGCACTCAAGAGTGGCAACCTGGCGGTGGTACTTACCCGCGGCGCGTGGGTCCCGTCGGCCTCTTCTGGCACAGGGCACGTTCTCGTTCCTCTGGTCTTGGCGCGCGTGCGCGGTCTCCCCGTCAGTCTGCGGTCTCCGCCCCTCTGTCCCGCCCCCATCCTGACGTCGGTACTACGCAGCACGGTCGTGCTTCTCGTTCTGCCGTGTTCCCTCAGGCCCTGCCTCTGGTCTCTGCCCCCGTACTGGCGCAGGTGTTGTGACGCGCGATGACGGCACGCAACCGGGTCGCCTATGTGTTTCGCGCGGCACGCGCGCACACTCTAATGCAGTCGCAATTGGCTGTGCAATAGGACGCACCTGCATGATCCAACAGCCTATCAGGAACCGCAGCCCTACTTCCTGGTTTCCTCCCATTGGTGGGAAGGTCCTTTAAATATCCTCTCAGAGCTCTGAGTCATTGCCGAGCATAACTCCAGTGTGTGTGACGCTGCACTCAATACTCTGTGCCTGTCTGCCTGACCCTGCCTGGATCTTACCTTGTGATACTCTCCTGCGCTGACCTTGGCTTTGGATACGACTACTCTACTCTCTCCTATACTGACCCTGGCATTGGACCACGACGACGCTGCTCTTTCCTGCACTTACCCTGGCATTGGACCATGACGACGCTGCTCTCTCCTGCACTTACCCTGGCTTTGGCTCTACGACTATTCTACGCTCTCCAAACCTGACTCCGGCCACGTACCCCAACGATCCGCTACTCTATACTCCAAGAGCTGGCAAGTACCTAATTTACGCTGTCTACAATTACCCTGATCCGGCCTGCAAGACTATCCTACACTCTAGACGTGCCCTCGCGGTTGTGGTCAGCGTTTTGTACCAGTCCCTACCTCAGCCCCGCGGTTGTGCCTCATTTGTGGTGAGCTACGCGTTACAATACTGCAACAGGTCTTCCCTGAAACACCCTTATTATCATACAGACAACCCCATAAATCTCAAGAAAATTATGGTGAGGAGTAAAGTATTCAACAGTACAACTGAATGCGGGACAAAACCATGTCAGGGCGCAAGATACAAAACCTGCACAATACTCCACACAGCGGGCACAATACAAATACCACACAGGAATCTGGAGTACAAAATCAGAGGTACTGTCCCGGTGCATAGCGGGCTAGCTGCGGGTCTGTTCTCCGTTTAAAACTGAGTTTCCCGCGCGGCGGCCGCTTCAATAGATAAGCGCTAATGGCGCTTACTATTAAAAGCAAAACCGTCCGAAAACGGACGAAGACAGCCGCGCGCCGCCCGCCGTTATTTTTAAACTGCGGCGGCAGCCGCATTAGTATCACGCCGGCCGCCACTGTAAGTTCACCTGTTCCTCCAGCAATGTCGTGTACCTCATCATCTGCATGAAATGCCCAGGGGGCTGCTACTACATAGGTGAGACGGGACAGAGGCTAAACAAGAGAATGAATCTGCATCGCCACAGCATCACATGTGGAAAGAGACAGTAATGTCGGCGAACAGTTCTCTGACTCGGGCCATAAGATGAACGATCTGAAGGTGGCCATACTCAAAGGTAATCTTAGAACACCGACAGAGAGACAGTTTCATGAATACAAATTTATGCAACTGTTCAGGACACTTAGCGATGGCCTAAAACGAGACAGAGTTTTATGAGTCACTACTGACATGGAGAACTCTCTTCCCATGAGTGCTCAAGGCCATGTCCATACATACTGCGCTATATATATATACACACACAGCTGTCTCTTAAACATGACAAATACTCTATGTAATTCGATCCCTATATACCAATAGGGACCACATAGTATCCACGCACACTTTTAGTTATGCCACAGCTTCTTACATTTCCACACCTACCCACACCATTGATATACACTCCCACTCCACACACACCTTTTGTAAAGCGCTGTATACACTGTGGGCTCTTCACCAATTTTTATTTACATACACACACACATATACTCTTACATCACTAACATTCAGGGACCATTTAACACCTCAAGTCATAAAACCACATACTGCACAAGGGGGAGGGATAGACTTCAATCCCAGATCACATTCCAGGATGCACTGTTTTAAAGTTAAAACCCTTTTTTGGCTTCATTCATTGTAACATCGCCGGAAGAAGAGATCAGTGTATCTCGAAAGCTCGCACAAATAAAAGCATTTCGTTAGCCACAGAACGGTATCGTCTATTCATTTTTGAGATGTTTGAGAGCTGCCGAAGACCCCCACACCAGTACAAATTGTTCTATCATTGAAGGACTTTTCTGAAAAGGACTGGTTCTATAACTTCTTTTCACCTATTGTATTCCATATACCACTTTGTGGCTCGGGACATATTCGGGACAATTACACTCTCAAACAGCAACTCATCCGCTTGCGATCTGTGGCTGGCGCCGCTTGACGCCGCTTGATGACGTCACTGGCGTGCGTCTAGTGATCCAGGATAGAGGAACTAGCAACCGGAGAGGAGTGTCCTTCCGTGGCGGCTGTTGCATCGATTACACCGGACTTGGCAGAGGCAGAGGGAATCCCCCTTCTGCGGTGAACAAGGCCGGAGAGGAGTTTCCTTCTGTGTTGGCAGCTACAGCGCCTATACCACACTCGGCAGAGGTTTGAGACTACTTATCAAAGAGGTCTGCATCGATCCTACGGAGCCTGCGGGAGGAGAGCTGACCCCAGCTGAGCACAGAGTGGTAACATGTTCCTAACATGTCTTGCCTGATTTTGATTTTATTGATGTACGTGCGATACTTACCTGTTTTTAATACAATATTGATTTATACACTGCACAATGAGGTTTTTTTGCGCTGTCTTTTTTCTGTTTTTGCACTAGTTTGGTCTGTGGAGCTACACCACGAGGCAGCAGCATCACCTCAGTTTTGTTAACAGGTTTTTCTTGTTTATTAATCACAAGGGTATGGTTATTTAATCACCTTAGCACAATTATCACGATTTATGAGCGCAGATCACTTTTCCTTTCTATCACGTTCAATAGTGAGGAACCCTCAACTAACCATATCAGGGAAGCGGAGCCGGAACCAGTGAGTGACGATCCCTTGACCAGCCCTGAAGATGCACTGCAAGGTACCAGGCATAACTGTGATCTGCTCCGTGAAGAAATGAAAATGGAGAGAGAAAATAATGCTGAGCTACAGAAGACTATGCTCACAATTTACTCTGTGGCCAAGACCGAATTGGAGGATATAAGGACAGATCTACAGTAGATACTGCAAACACTACTATTACCGCCATGGATAAAAAGCAAAGCAAGTCTGACTAAATGATTGCTAATCTGAAACAGATATATGAGGAGGCACTGAAAGACATTACAGTCTTTCAGCAAGAGGTTCATGATTGCCATAGAGAGGTGGAAGTCTCTCAGAATGAGGTTCATATTCTCCACATAGAACTGAATGCATTACACCAGGAGGTCAACAGTATCCGGACAGAGGTGGACATATCTCAGAATGAGGTTCATACTCTACGCATAGAACTGGATGCCTCACACCAAGAGATCAGCAGTTGCTGCACAGAACTGGAAGTCTCTAAAAAGGAAATTCACATTCTCGCTGAGGAGCTGGACATCTCTCAAAAAACTGTCTACAGTCTTAGTATGGATCTTAAAGTCTCTCAGAAGGAGCTTCACACCCTTAGTCTAGAGATAGAAGTCTCACGCCAGATGACCGTGAGTCTCAACTCAGAAGTGCGTAAATGGAAGAAGGACTACAAGGAGGCCCTGAATAGTATAGAGACTGTAAGAAAAGAAAATACAAGGCTGAAAGATGAAAAGTTAGAAGCATTGGAGAAACACACACAAGCAGAGCACCTACTGAAGAACCAACTGCAAGGTCTGCATACGCGCCTACAGATTGCCAAAGAGAAGCAGCTATCTCTGCAGGAAGAAAATCTGCAGGCTGCTAAAGATGTACAAGTGTTGCAGGAACGTCTTATTACCCAGAATGTCCCCACAAAGCAGCATGAGAAACTGAAGGCTACCCTGAGCATCACTAGAGCATCGCTAGAGGCCAAGCTTAGAGGTCAGGTGACTAAGTACAAGAGGGAGCACAAGAAGGTCCAGAAACTGAGGCAAGCAGCTGCGGCCCGAGCGAAGAAATCCGCAGAGCTTCAAAATATAATGAAGAATGCGTTGATGCGCACTCAGACAAGCTCCAGAAACAGGATTCTCTCGCTGATGAGCTAAACTTCTTAAAAAGGGAGAAAAGCAGCAGAGTAATTCAGAAGTACTACAAAGCTCTTGTCCAAGCAAGGTTGGAAAGAGAAAAAATATCTGCGCAAACACTCTGCAGTGCTCACCATACAGGCTGCCTACAGAGGAATGAAAACTCATCGGCTAAATAGCCATAATAAAGCAGCCTGCCTTCTCCAATCCATATGGAGAATGTAACATCAAAGAAAGAATTATGAACATTTGAAGCAGTGTGTAATCTTACTCCAGTCAAATGTTAGGAAGTGTCTGCAGCAAAGATACTACAAAAAATTGAAGGAAGCTGCTGGTGTGATCCAATCCAGATATAGGTTCTACATCACAACCAAGCAAGCTGTGCGTTGCTATAAGTGCACCCGCAATGCCATCTCAGTACTACAATCGGCTTTCCACACAAGTCAGAAAAGAAGAACCGAATTACGACTGAGAAGCACAATACCAATACAGTCGTGCTACTGTGGCCCCTTGGACCAAACCATATTCCTCACAATGAAAATAGCCGCTAGAAAGATACAGTCTTTGGCTAGATTGAGGCTGAACTGTTTCGGTGTTCACACTTCTACAGGTACAACACTAGGGAACTACCAAACTGAGATGTCACAGGAGTACATAGGTATGGACAAAAACTCTGCCCAGCTGGACCCACCCGTGAATATGGCTACAGAACCCGATGCAGGTGGTCACCCTAAACTCAGGGAAGAAAGGATCTCCCGATGCAGGGGAAAACATGTGACCAAGCGGTCCGAAGAAAGGCTGTGCTTGGGAAAAGTCCTCCTCGAGCGACTGAAGACTTCTGAGCTCAAGCACCTTCTTGAGGAGACTTTACTGACCTGGAGAAAGGGCTCCAATCCCAGCAGGACTAAGGGTTCTCTTCTTCCATCCACTCTCATTCGAGCCGCAGAGATATCTCGAGTGAGAGTGAAGTATGGGCTTTAGCAGTGGCAAGCCCGAGCTTCTCACAAACAGGGGAGGTATGTAACAGGGACTTATCCCTGTTTAAATAAAGCAGCCTCAGAGCTCTGAGAATCCAGCAGAGAGATAGTTGATTGCAGCCACTCAATTAACTAGTCTCCACCTGGACTAATGAGAGCTCTGTAAAAAGCCTCATGTGAGACACAGAAGAGATTCCTTAGCTCACATTTGGGCTGACATAAGATGAAGGAGGACTGCAGAGATTAATATTTATGGATCCAGCGCTGGAGCGCTATAATCACTCATTTGCTTTTTTGGACTTTTTACTGTGATTGTTGCTTGTGCTTAATTATGGATCGGATTATTTCTTGATACATACAGTGGGTCCCAATTTGTTCTCCTTGTTTATACCCCTGCTTCACAGGGGCAACTATTTGGAGATTTAATTTTTGATCGAAAAAAATCATTTTGGTATTCTAATTGGACAAAAGATGTGTACCGAGAGTGGTACACCAAAGAATCCCCTTTAAATAGGCGCACCGCAGACCTAAAAATAAAGACGGTCAGGGGTTGGATGTGGTGTATAAAATTAAACTTTATTAAATATCCATGTAATGGTGTAAATAAAACAGTATATAGTGCTGTGCTGTATACTGAATAAAAATAGACTACTGTTGGTCTATCCAAACTCCGTCAAGCGTCTCACTGCGCTTCAGGTAATAAAACTGAGTTGTGTCAAAACTCCGTAAGGGTAGTTTCAGAGAGATTTATGATTTCACTCTTATTCTTACTCATATTCTCCCTGTTTAGTGTCTTCTTTTCCTCTGTCTCTTGTATCCTGACCTGACCAGGGTATTGAGGTAGTCAGGGATTTTCTTGAACGAAAACATACCACACAACCCCCTATTGATTTTATCATCTTGTTATTGCACTTTGTGCTTCACAAAAATTATTTCAAGTATGAAAACAATTATTACTTGCAAATTAATGGAACAGCTATGGGGAGCAATGTGGCACCCTCATATGCCAATCTATATATGGCTGATTTCGAGAATAGGTATATTTATAATACTATTTATGATCAAAAGATACTCTTCTATTGTCGATACATCGATGACTTGTTCATCATTTGGGAAGGTACCGATGATGAACTTATTGATTTCTTTAACTTATTGGAACAAATTCCCACTCCTGTGCGTTTTACCAAAAATTGGAGCGATAAGCAAATATCCTTTTTGGATGTCCTTATATCCTTTGATGGACAGGCACTACACACAGACAAATATAGAAAACCCACAGACAGGAACTCTACTCTGTGGGGTTCTAGCTTTCATCCAGTGTCCCTAAAGAATATGCTGCCCTATTCCCAAAAGATAAGGGCAACGCAGGTGGTTGATAGACCTGAAAAGTTGGATGAAACACTGGATGAAATTAAGACCAGATTCCTTCAACGTGGATATAAAAAATCTAACATAGAAAGGGCCTTTCAAAAAGAGCCTACGACCAATCAGCACAGGGTTGGTGATGAAAGAATCAATATAGTGAGCAAATTCACTACAGCCAGCAGATATATAAAAGATAGTATCAATAGGCACTGGGGGTTGCTGCAACAGGATGAATTACTACATACAGTGTGTAAAGAGAAACCAAGGTTTGCGTACCAAAGGGGTCGTAATATCAAAGATATCCTGATCTCTGCTGATGATGATAAACATTATCAGACATCACATTTTCTTCAGTCGAAACCAGGATGTTATAAATGCTATGGGTGTACAATATGCAATCGTCTTAACACTGGGGATGAGTTTCGTCACCCCAGAAGTGGGCAAAAATATAAGATCAACCAGAGAATCACATGCACCACTACCAATGTAATTTACACTATCAAATGCCCCTGTGGACTGGTGTACATTGGTAAAACTAATAGAATGTTGAAAACACGTTTTATCGAACACCGTAGCAAAATTAACGCCAAGAAAGAGGAGACTGCGCTTATCAGACCCTGCACAGAATTTCACCATACAGTGTCATCGCTGAAACTGATGGGGATTGATCGGGTGCAAAAGACCTTCTCAGGTTCAGAGAAAGATACTGCCCTATTACAAAGGGAAGCATTTTGGACTTTTACGCTTGACACTGTACATCCTAGGGGTCTTAATGACTATATCTCCCTAAACAGCTTCCTTAATATTAGATGAGATCAGTATGCAGATTTCTGATTTAATGATAGTTGGTATAGGATGTGTGGGAGTTTCGTGTTCTCTACCATTTATGTTTTTGTGACGCTGCTGTTGCTGCTGACCTTCTCCTCATTTATATCTCTCAAATTAACTTATTAATTATTTTTGTCTCTGTTCCCCTCACCTGCACTTCCCCCACACTGGGGGAGTGTATTAGTATCACTTAGTGGTTTTAATACCGGACTGTCATTTTGGTTTTTTTCTCTCCTCCCTTATGTACCACGACATCTCCACTGCCCACTACCCTCAAAGATAAATTACAAGAAGGACTTTATTGGGACCCTACTAAACATTGTGTATATGGATACAATTGGTATATGGATCCCCTTGACAATTAGATCTTGTAATATTTACCAATGAACTTTCCAAAGAGGAAGCATGATTCATTGTCAACCCAACCCCAGTTATCCCTATCTTCCACCATCTCCCAAAGATCCATAAGACATTGGTTGACCCACCTGGCTGACTAATAGTCTCAAGCATTGGATCTTTGGGAGATGGACTCTCACGTTATGTAACTAGATATTTACAGCCATTCGTCAGAGAATTGCCTTCCTTCATCCTAGACTCGGAGGATCTATTGAGACAGATCCAAGACATCAATTGAAGCCAACAATACATCTGGGTAACGTTGGACGTAACCTCTCTCTATTCAATTATCAGATATGACCTGGGGATGGCAGCAGTTCGCTATTTCATAGTGTCCAGATAACTCACTGTTAAACACCACTTTTATTATAGAGGCTATTTCTTTTTTATTAACGCACAATTATTTTCTATTTAAGCACAAATTTTATTTACAATTAAAAGGCAAAGCAATGGGGACGAGTTTCACCCCCGCTTATGCTAATTTGTTTATGGGGTGGTGGGAAGCACAGTTTTTATATAGTAGCACTAATTACATTAGAGAGAATATAATTTTTTATAAATGTTTTATTGATGATTTAATTGTAATTTGAAAGGGGATATTAACACTTTAAACACTTTAAACACTTTTCTCGAGTATATTAATAATAACACTTATGATTTAAGATTCACTTATAATTATAATATACAACATATACAGTTTCTGAACCTTCTATTGTACATAGATCTTGATCAATGGATCCAAACAGACACTTATAGGAAGAAGAACTCGAGGAATTCCTTCCTAAGAGCTGACAGCTCCCACCCCAAGTCATTAGTCTCTGGAATATCTAAAGGCCAGTTCCTCAGACTGAGGAGGAACTGCTCTACTCTGGAGGGATTCCTTACTCAGTCTGGGGAGCTGAAAAAAACGATTTATTGAGAGAGGTTACAAACCTGATTTATTACAAACAGCCTTAGAAGAGGTTCTAAACATCGATAGGGATTCTAGAACGGGTAGAGGAGCTGCCCTCTGTGTGCTCCAATAACAATAGCAGCGGATGTGGTATAAAGGACCTTGAAGTAAAGTCACAGGACGGCAAAATGAATAAATAAAGGTGTATCAGGCCACAATAATTGGTAGTCCATCTGTAATGTACCCCACAAACCAGCATATGTGTCTCCCCCTTGATTGTGTAACCTGTTGAACCTCTCCGTGTCTGGCAATGACACCAAGATAGCTAATGTGTCATGCCTATTACACGGTGTATAACAGAGGCAACTAAACAGGTAAGTGAGGAACAAAGAACAAATGTGGGGGTATGACACTTAGCTGAAGGTATGATGCCCTGGATAACTCCTTCGATCCGATGTAAAGGCAAAGACTTGATCCAGGGAGAGGTGTTGGGGGGGCTCCAGACCGCGCTGCTGCCCTTGGACTACCCACAATCCGGTGTAGAGGCAGGGAATCAACCCGGGAGGGGGGTGCGGGGACTCCAGACTGTGCTGTCGACCTCCTGATCCACGGTGATTCTCCAGGAAGTGTCGACACTATGACGTCATCACACCGCGTCCCACCGATCACCGGTCTCCGGAATGCCTGCATTGAGCCACCGTGACAGTCACAAAGCACTCCCTGCTGGCACCGGAGTCGTGGCCGAACACCAATTCAAATCTCACAGGATGTTGGGATGTAAAGGTAAGCCGTCCTTGAGCGTGCTCCGAATAGAAGTAGCCAAATAATAAAATGAAGAGAGAATTCGGGCACAGCAACTGGAAACAAAGGCTGGTTAATGCTAATAAAAAGTTCTTTATTGACATATAAGCCAATATAAAAAGCACAGGGTATCCCCTGACACCTTTCCCGCCTCTCAGGGCGCTTTCTCAAAGGCTAATGATGTTTGGAAGGTCAATGTCTTATGTAGTATCCCACTTTGCGCAGGTGTCCCCCATCAGTGATCTGCTGGCCTGATGGTAATTAAGCACAGCCAATCAATGATACACAGTTGAAGTGACACATGCCCATTGTGAAGACACACATAGGGTTAATGAAATTCTGTGTTACTATAATCTCAAAAACACATATACATCACAATACACTTGCAATACAATTTACAATATGACAATAATGCCAGGTCACAGTATATGCATTAACACTTAAGTACTGCATGTGTTCAAGAAGTACAAAATCAGGGCTGAAAAATATATACATGCCCTGTAAAAAATGATAACGAACACCAATAAAAAATGTATTAAAGAAAAAGTGTCATATTGAATGTGTGAAAATAAAAATGAAAGTGTAAATATAACCAAACAATCTGTGCAAAGATATATGTCAAAAAAGTTTAGGAACAAAAATGATAATAAAAAAGATTAATATAAATAATATACTAAACATGGTGAATAATAAGGTGTATTTAAACTACCTCATGATTAATGTTGATGCATGTACAACCCCTTGATATCCATCAAGCTCCCACTAAAAGAATTATTAATAATAAGTCGCAAAGAAGCAAACTCCTTAAAATGCAACATGTTGAAAAAGTAGCCATTGAGAAATGACATTGTGTAACAATAAAAGCATGTGTATGACAACACACAATAATTAATTGATGTATCATGTCAAACAAACTTAAGACATGAAATAATAACTGAGCTATAATAGAATAATACAAACATAGATATCTAAATAATGGAGATTACCAACAAGTATGTTGAATATAACATGACATCTCAAAAAAAAATATATATATATATATATATATATAAGAATATATTTAGACTTCTATATCAAGTAAAGAATGAAAACATCATAATTGTAAGTGAATAAATCTTGAATAACAATTTTGTATAAGGATGTAATTCATTCGTAACATATTATATCATATGTAGACAAAGGCATGATACAATATAGTATAAAACAAATGCAACATAAAAGAGAATACAGGTATAAGAGTCAACCTGGAGTCTAAGCAACTCTAACATTGAAGTTTGTTAATTAAGATGATGTATTAGTTGGAAATGTTTTTATGAGGAATGATACTATAGAAAATGTAGAAGCTCCCAGTCAATGTTAATACCATTGGGATGCATGGAATCCAGGGAGAAGAGCCAAAACATTTCTCGTTGATTTAATGTCTTCAACCTGTCCCCGCCACAATTGTGTATAGGGACATGTTCAAGACCCGAGAATGAGAAATTCTGAATGCCACCTTTGGGGCATTCCGAGAAATGTCTGGGGACCGGATGTAATAAATCCCTCTTTCTAATGGCTCTCACATGTTCCATGATCCTCTTCTTGAGGGGTCTAATAGTACGTCCAACGTATAATTTGTGACAACCACATTTCAGGAGATAAACCACATGACTAGTATTGCAGTTTATAAATGTCTTGATCGATTTAAAAATCTGAGGTTTAACACACAACATTGTTTTAATAGGATGTGCATACTGGCATATTGCACAAAATCCACATTTGTGAAAACCCCTCGGGATATTACCCAATCTTGAACGGGAATCAGTGGAACTAAACAAAGAAGGGGATAAATATGTTCCCAAAGATCTGGCATTCTTAAAGACGAATTTTGGTCCTTGATCAATAATAGAGACCAAATCCTTGTCCAATCGTAGAGTATCCCAGTGTATCAGTACTATGGATCTAATTGTATCAGCCTGTTGGCTCTGTTGAGTGATAAATAAAGGTGTTTTATTGACACTATCAGACTTCATTTTGTCCGATCTTTTATATGAAGACAGAAGATCTTGTTGATCCATAGCCCTGACAACACTGAGCGCCTCATGTAGGTCAGTACTATTATATCCTCTAGATAAAAATCTTGCCAGAAGTTCCTGAGCTTGTACCTCAAAGGTCTCTTCTGTGGAGCATAACCTTTTGAGCCTCAAAAATTGGCCCTTTGGGATGCCCCGCTTGAGAGGTTTGGAATGGTTACTGCTGGCCATAAGAAATGAACTCCTTGAATTGGGCTTCCTGTATAGTGTGGTTTGTATGGTCCCATGTAGATCTATATACAGCATCATATCTAAATAATATAAATGTTGCATATTGTGCTCAAAAGTAAAATGCAGGTTATAATCATTGATGTTAAGTCCATCAATGAATGTTTGTAGTGAATAGGTGTCACCATCCCAAATTAACAGTAGATCGTCAATATAGCATTTATAAAATTGGATGTGATGTCTAAACGTGTTGTATTCATTGTAAATGAAAAGTGACTCCCAGAAACCCAAAACAAATTCGTATAAGAAGGTGCAAAAGATGTGCCCATAGCTGTACCAGTGATTTGTAAATAAAACTGTGCATCAAACTTAAAGTAATTATGTGTCAAAAGAAAAGTGATAGATACAAGAAGAAAAGTGCAAACTGCCGGTGACACATTGGATCTTTGGGAGATGGTCTTTCACCTTATATAGATGCACATTTGCAACCAATTGTTCAATCCCTGCCTTCCTTCCTTAAGGATAGTAACGATCTAATTGACAAACTTAAACATGTGAATTGGCAGAGAAATTACAGGTGGGTTACCATGGATGTGTCTCTATACAGTCATCATACATCAGCAAGGCATTGCGGCTACACGTAATTTTCTTGATCGCTCCAATTTGTCACCGGCACTTTGCACTTTTCTTCTTGTATCTATCACTTTTCTTTTGACACACAATTACTTTAAGTTTGATGCACAGTTTTATTTATAAATCACTGGTACTGCTATGGGCACATCTTTTGCACCTTCTTTTGAGAATTTGTTTTGGGTTTCTGGGAGTTACTTTTCATTTACAATGAATACAACACGTTTAGACATCACATGAAATTTTATACACGCTATATTGACGATCTACTGTTAATTTGGGATGGTGACACCTATTCACTACAAACATTCATTGATGGACTCAACATCAATGATTATAACCTGCATTTTACTTTTGAGCACAATATGCAACATTTATATTATTTAGATATGATGCTGTATATAGATCTACATGGGACCATCCAAACCACACTATACAGGGAGCCCAATTCAAGGAATTCATTTCTTATGGCCAGCAGTAACCATTCCAAACCTCTCAAGCGGGGCATCCCAAAGGGCCAATTTTTGAGGCTCAAAAGGTTATGCTCCACAGAAGAGACCTTTGAGGTACAAGCTCAGGAACTTCTGGCAAGATTTTTATCTAGAGGATATAATAGTACTGACCTACATGAGGCGCTCAGTGTTGTCAGGGCTATGGATCGACAAGATCTTCTGTCTTCATATAAAAGATCGGACAAAATGAAGTCTGATAGTATCAATAAAACACCTTTATTTATCACTCAACAGAGCCAACAGGCTGATACAATTAGATCCATAGTACTGAAACACTGGGATACTCTACGATTGGACAAGGATTTGGTCTCTATTATTGATCAAGGACCAAAATTCGTCTTTAAGAAGGCCAGATCTTTGGGAACATATTTATCCCCTTCTTTGTTTAGTTCCACTGATTCCCGTTCAAGATTGGGTAATATCCCAAGGGGTTTTCACAAATGTGGATTTTGTGCAATATGCCAGTATGCACATCCTATTAAAACAATGTTGTGTGTTAAACCTCAGATTTTTAAATCGATCAAAACATTTATAAACTGCAATACTAGTCATGAGGTTTATCTCCTGAAATGTGGTTGTCACAAATTATACGTTGGACGTACTAATAGACCCCTCAAGAAGAGGATGATGGAACATGTGAGAGCCATTAAAAAGAGGGATTTATTACATCCGATCCCCAGACATTTCTCGGAATGCCCCAAAGGTGGCATTCAGAATTTCTCATTCTCGGGTCTTGAACATGTCCCTATACACAATCGTGGTGGGGACAGGTTGAAGACATTAAATCAACGAGAAATGTTTTGGATCTTCTCCCTGGATTCCATGCATCCCAACGGTATTAACATTGACTGGGAGCTTGTACATTTTCTATAGTATCATTCCTCATAAAAACAGTTCCAACTAATACATCATCTTAATTAACAAACTTCAATGTTAGAGTTGCTTAGACTCCAGGTTGACTCTTATACCTGTATTCTCTTTTATGTTGCATTTGCTTTATACTATATTGTATCATGCCTTTGTCTACATATGATATAATATGTTACGAATGAATTACATCCTTATACAAAATTGTTATTCAAGATTTATTCACTTACAATTATGATGTTTTCATTCTTTACTTGATATAGAAGTCTATATATATTCTTATATATATATATATATATATTTTTTTTGAGATGTCAACATACTTGTTGGTAATCTCCATTATTTAGATATCTATGTTTGTATTATTCTATTATAGCTCAGTTATTATTTCATGTCTTAAGTTTGTTTGACATGATACATCAATTAATTATTGTGTGTTGTCATACACATACACATGCTTTTATTGTTACACAATGTCATTTCTCAATGGCTACTTTTTCAACATGTTGCCTTTTAAGGAGTTTGCTTCTTTGCGACTTATTATTAATAATTCTTTTAGTGGGATCTTGATGGATATCAAGGGGTTATACATGCATCAACATTCATCATGAGGTAGTTTAAATACACCTTATTATTCACCATGTTTAGTATATTATTTATATTAATCTTTTTTATTATCATTTTTGTTCCTAGACTTTTTTGACATATATCTTTGCACAGATTGTTTGGTTATATTTACACTTTCATTTTTATTTTCACACATTCAATATGACACTTTTTCTTTAATACATTTTTTATTGGTGTTCGTTGTCATTTTTTACAGGGCATGTATATATTTTTCAGCCCTGATTTTGTACTTCTTGAACACATGCAGTACTTAAGTGTTAATGCATATACCGTGCCATGGCATTATTGTCATATTGTAAATTGTATTGCAAGTGTATTGTGATGTATATGTGTTTTTGAGATTATAGTAACACAGAATTTCATTAACCCTATGTGGTGTCTTCACAATGGGCATGTGTCACTTCAACTGTGTATCAGTGATTGGCTGTGCTTAATTACCATCAGGCCAGCAGATCACTGATGGGGGACACCTGCGCAAAGTGGGATACTACATAAGACATTGACCTTCCAAACATCATTACCCTTTGAGAAAGCGCCCTGAGAGGCGGGAAACGCGTCAGGGGATACCCTGTGCTTTTTATATTGGCTTATATGCCTCAATAAAGAACTTTTTATTAGCATTAACCAGCCTTTGTTTCCAGTTGCTGTGCCCGAATTCTCTCTCTTCATTTTATCGATAGGGATTCACTTTTCGGTCCCAAAGAGTCTGGGATGAGGATGATAAAAGAGAGTAGGAGGAGGGGTAGAAATTTAGGTATTCCGGACATACCATTATTCATATCACAGTTTAATAAGAAGAGCCATCATGTCAAATCGATCTTATCTAAGCACTGTGGTCTTTTACAAACGGACTCTGGTCTAAGTGATTATGTGAAGTTAGGTCCTAAGTGCGTTTTTCGTGAAAACAATAGCTGGTTATGTCTCTCCAAGCGACATTTCTAATGTTAATGAACAAGCTAACATTTTTGTCACCAAGGGCTCCTTTCCCTGTGGTACATGTAATGTCTGTAGGTACATGAAGCCATCAAGCTTCTTCTTTTCCCACATCCCACATAAAAAGTACAAAGTTAACTATTTTATTAATTGTAATTCTACATTTACTATCTATTTACTTACATGTGGGTGTGGGAAAAGATATGTTGGCAGGACGAGAAATTTTAAAACGAGGATACAAGAACATATTAGGTTAATTAAGAAGAGGGACCTATTACATCCTGTTTCCAAGCATATTTGTAAGTGCAAAGATGGAGGTATCAAAAACTTAAACTGTATGGGAATTGACAGAGCTACTGTAGTGCCGACGAGTATTCTAAAACAAATCTGGGGCAATCACCAACAAGACCCAGGTACATCCTGGGTACATGCTGCAAAATTTCCCTAACATTTCTGCAGACAGACTAATGGCCCATCGGATTAACAGCGGGGGCCCGTGGCTGTCCCATTCAAACTGAATGGGACTGCCAGGGACCCCTGCTGTGTTAATCCGATGCGCCATTAGTCTCTGCAGAAATGTCACTGAAATGTTGCAGCATGTACCCAGCATGTACCTGGGTCTTGTTGGTGATAGCCCCAGATTTTCCAAAGCAAGTTTAAGGCAAGTTTTAGAATACTCGTCGGCGCACCTGTACTTTGAAAGAACGAGGAGGAGATATTATTAACATTTTGGATCGCAGGGAGGCACAGTGGATTTTCTTATTAAGGACTAGAGCCCCAGAGGGCATTAATATCAAATGGAACTTGGGATATTTTCTAAGATGAACCGGTCGGTGTTCATGAGATATCACTGTCCTTTCCCTGTGTTCCTTTATGTTTCATTTGCTAATAGAAATGTAGTAAAAGTGATCTATAAATCATAATTGGGCTGTTTAGAAACAGTATCATGATCACCTAATATGTTATTTCTCGTAAGAATGTATGGATTTGCATCGTAGAAGTGTTCGATTTAAGAATTGTCACATATATCCACCTTAAGAATTTATCATTCACTATTTATTATTCATATTAGAATATTTGAGATTTTCCTGTGCACATTTTTCCTGGATGATTTTTTTTACTTTTTTGATTTATATTGTACAAATGTTCGATTCATTATTTTTTTCAATTTCGCTAGTCTGTGAATACATAGAATATAAATAATTCACACATTTAAGGGATCATATCTAATTATATTAGATTATATCTGGACCCTTTGCATGTATATCTTTTCTTCATTGCAGAATTTTTGTCCCATACTCTTTGTCCTATCTCATGCTACCACTTTGGGTTAAATGTTATATAGTATGTTATATTTGACCCCTTTCAAGTGGTTATAGATTACTAACAATGACAAAAAAATGGAATTATGTTGGGCATAATGAATTTTGTTCAATTCTTTTGATCATGGAATTTTTTATATGTTTTTCGATATGTTCTGTTTGAGACATTTTCTCTTAGGTATATAGTGCTGGGACCAGAGGAAAACTTTGTAAGTAGATGTACAGCTGCATATATAGTATTGGTTATTACTGTGGGGTTTAATCTCTGCAATGGTATCTCTGCAATGGTGGCCAATTTCGATATTTAGTTACATTTGATAAGTAGTTATTAGATTAGTGGTAGTATAGATTATTTCTCATTTTCAATTTTTATTAGAGAATGTTCTAATTAGAGTATGTCTGATTAAGAAATATCTATTTCACAATCTATATCATTTTGTATGCACATTCGCTCTATTTCTCCTATATACTGTATGCCTCTGCATTTTCCTTTTCAGGTTGATTATATTTATTTATTATTATTGCTTATTTTTATAATTTTTGTTTATTTTAATCTTTGCTCTCAGGATCATAGTATGCCATATGGAGATCAACAGTAGCTTTTGAAAGTTGTATGGCATTATTATAATTTTGTTAAGCTATGATTCTATTATAACAACTGCCAGTGTCTTAGGCGGTATGGTTAGGTTCTTAGAACCCGTTTTATTATTGTCTTCTGTCTTATGGATTTTCAAATGTGTTTTTCATTAAAGTTTTTTATTTTTATTGATAGTTTTTCTGTCTCTGGTTGTTATGTCCAGAGACAACATTGAGTTGTTTAAATGCTTGTTTTCATCAGAACGGGTGACGTCATAGGGGGCGGGCCCTGCTCGAGCATGCGCACTGAGCTTTTTGACCCAACTGAGGGCAGACAATGACTCTTTGTCTTGCCCTTAGCGAATTTGGGCCTGTGAGCATGGGTGGCTGTGCGTGACGTCATCGCGCATGAGAGGAACGCCTTGGCGTCGCCGCGTTTTGGCGCGAAACGGACAATTTGAACATTTATTTAAAGGTTTTTTTTGTATGCTTCAGTGACTCCTTGATAAAGTGTTGCACACACGAAACGCGTAGGAGGTTGTTTCGCCACCGTTTTTTTAACTATGGACCAATAAAGACATATTTTATTTACTCTATTTTTGTGACCCAAAAATGTGCGCCAAAAATTCTATTTTTGACATAAAGAGAAGGAGGAGTGCAGAGATCTCCTTAGCCCACAACTGGCCTGACCTGAGGAAAATATGATGTCTTGATGCACACAGAAGGACTGTATGCGGACAGCAAGACAAGGGACAAAACCTCTATACCTGGACACAGAGAGTGCCATAGCACACAAGGATGCTGTCATGGGAGAGGGGGTTTGGCCCGGTATTAAAGGGGTTACACCCCATTTGGCCACCCCATGCTCTCACGTGAGAGGCAAGGGGTTAACTGGACTGCGGTCCAGTTATGTGTTTTCTACCCTGCTTCAACACCCAAATGTGTATTCCCCTGTAAATATGTATTGTTCCCATTCCAGTGTCTGCACCAACACATACACTGGGATCTATGCGGGAGGGAAAGGGTTAATGTTAATTCTGTATTTATGGCCCTTTGTCCCTTTTCCCGCCTTTGCAGTCTCCATTTTGCAGTTTCTCCATAGGTCGCCGTTGGGGCTCAATACAATCCTATGGAGATTCCGGCGATTTGGGCCCGTTTCCCTAGAAGACCTGCAGGTGGCGCCAGAGAGGAGGAGCGGCGGTTCCCCATTGAAAGTCAATGGCGCAATGTGTTTCAATGGGGATTCCTCGATGGCGACCTCCGGAGACCAGCTGGCAGCCAGCCCACAAAACCGCAAGAGCGGAAACACTTTAAAAAAAGAGCTTTGATCAATCCCCGGTCAAGGTCACGTACCATTGGCGTGGGAAACATAGGTTCTAGGGCACCCCGGAATAAAGTTCTTTTTGCCCCTAGATCTTAGGAACCTCCTCACTCGATCCCAACAGGGTCCGATGGTCAATGACCCCGGGAAAGGGTCGCGCCAGACCGGAGGGTCCTACCATTGACTCCAATGGCGGCGCCGGCACATGCATTTCCTATGGCGGCGCCGTCCCTATTGATTCCAATGGTAGAGGAGGCCCCATTGAATCCAATGGCGGCGCCAGGCTCATGCATTTCCTATGGCGGTGCCGGCCATTGATTCCAATGGGGGAAAGCCGCGTGTTTAAACGGCTAAGTTAAAAGAAGGTAAAACTGTAGCCTCGTAACTCCGGTTCTGTGGAAACTAGAGAGCCAGGAATTGGCCAGCAGATAGTCATAGCATCGGCTTGATTGCATGGCAAATCCTGACCCTCTCTGATCAGCAGAACGGAGTCGGGGTAAGTATTGAATTGTGTGATTCTGCCATTGACTTCAATGGCGGAGAAATGTATCTGGGTTAAAAAAGGCATTTAAACCCATTTTCTGTAACTCCGGTTCGGTGGGTCCTAGCGAGCTGAAACTTGGCCACAAGTTCTGGTCCGCTTGGCCCAACCGAACAGATTCTTTTGATATAACCATGATTGTCAGAAATATTGTATTTTGTATCTGCCATAAAAGCCCAGGAAAAGAGATGGGCTCTGTAATATGCTAAATGGTCAGGGTGCGACAAGTGGTCTACAATGGGCCCTTAGTCAAAGGCTCTCCCCCACCCTGCATGTGAATGCCAGGGCGGAGGAGAACAATCCCTGGGTACTTATGCAAAGTATTGTGTGTCATACCTTTAACAAGGGCCTATGATGGGCCAGTGATCAGTCTAGTAGACCCAAAGATGCCTTTGATTTAGTGTGTTGAAATCCCATGTTAAGGTATAGGACTCAAACCCTATATAAATGAGGGTCAGCCCTATATCTAGTGTTAGTGTTATTCGTTGTGACTTCGTTTTGTATCCTGAATGAATTGCCAGTCCCGTTCCTGACTGCTTCATTTCCCAAACCATAAGTAAGTGTTCATATCTTGTGCGTTAATTGTATAATTCTGTGTGTTCTCCTTCTTTAAGGAATAAACTTTCTTTATTATATCTTAGTCGTATTCAGTTCAACCCAGTGAAGTAATTTGTGTGTGTATATTATAACCCTGTCCGACACTACCGTCACAGATGCTGACCCAGGGGAACAGGAGAGAGGCCTTCCCCTGCAGCAACAACACCAGAAACAGATAAGAGACTTTCTTGTTGGACTGGGTTGTGTGTGTGTGTGTGTGTGTGTATGTATATATATATATATATATATATATATATATATATATATATGTTTGGGGTGGTAATCAGCCTAGCTACCCACCCAGTCAGATAGGGAACATACAGTACTGTCTAGTTATTCTCCAAAGTGGAGAAGGTTTTTCTTTTATGTTTTGTGTTTACATTGTTAAAGGAACAGGCAATAAAGCCTTATATTAATTTCACCCTATAACGGTCTCCATTTGCATACCTCTGCACACATCTCTTACAGTCCTTCAATGCAACTACAACACACATCACTGTGAAATGCCCAAAGAACTAGATTGGCCATCACTTGAGTCTAGGCGCAAAGTTCATTTTTTCTGTCTTGCCATCAAATACTTTCTGGGCAAGCTACCCGTCTATCTGAACAAACACCCCTACCAGATGCAGCACTTATCATCTGAGATCAGATGCCAAAAGACTATTCATGGTCCCAAGGCTCAACAAAGTATCCAGACACTCCTCCTTCTCTTACCGTGCAACCCACAACTAAAGCTGTCTCACATTTTAATCTGGTCTGTGACTGTTACACACGCCTATAACATATTATCTTTAACAGTTCATGCAATGTCTTTATATACTGTATAATAACCCTATTCATGTAATGTAACCATGTATTTGTCACCTTAACTCAGTGCCTAGGACATACTTGAAAACGAGAGGTAACGCTCAATGTTTTATTTCCTGGAAAAACATTTTATAAATGAATAAACTTTACATTTATCACTTTAGATTAGGCACATCTATTGTTTTTTTGTGTGTGTGTATATGTACAGTATATATGTAACACAGTAACCCCCCCCCCCCCTCTCTCTGGAGGATTTACTACTGGTTACTGCTGTTTGTGGTGCGGTCATACCTGTGAGGTCCAGGAGAGCTGAGTGGTTCGCGATGGTGTGGGGAACAGGACAGGCTTTTGGTGATCTTTAGTCTTCACTCATGGTTGTCAGCGCCTCCAGTTGTGGTGGGCTTCAGGATTTCCAGAGACAGTCCCCACCAGAACAGAGTTCTTTCACACCCCTGCCCAATAGACTGTAGACTCAGGCAGAGGTATATAAAACAAAGGGCTTTATTTGAGCAGTCACTGCAGATGGAATACAGCAGATGCAGATGGATGTCAGAGGGTCCCAGGCATCGGGATGGTGCTGGCTCTCTGGTAGTCTTGAGGCCTCTGATCTCTCTTTTACTAGCCAGCCCAGGAGTTACTGACTAGCATGTCTTACTCTCAGCCGGGAGGAGCAGCACACACCTCCTCTCCCTAGGAGGGGTGGAAGAGAACTCCTCATAATTTGGCACTTCCTCTCTGAGACTCCAGAAGGGGAGGGCACATGGTCTGTACCATAATTGGCTGACACACACCCTGAGTCACCACCACTTCTGTCACTCAGAGAGTCAGCATGAGGGGAGGTCAATGCCCCAAGGATAGCCTGCCACAGCCTGTAGCTATCAGGACTTACATGACAGGAGGCAGAGAGGCAATCTGGACCAGCCATGGCTACATATACATACATAAATACATATAGCTACAGTGGTGGAAGGATCATTGAGCAAGGAGCTTGGGGCTAGAGTTTGCAGGGATTGTTAGTTCAGGAGCTAGATTGCAATGCAAATATTTTTATATATATATATATATATATATATATATATATATATATATATATATATATATACACACACACAGTGGTCGACAAATCACCAAAAAATCAACTCGCCAAACAAAAAAATCTACTCGCCACCTAGTACCACACGTGTGCTGCTTGGGCCAATAGGAGCTCGCCACGATGTTAAATCCACTCGCCCGGGGCGTGCAAATGTATAGGTTTGTCGAACACTGTATATATTTATATATATATATATATATATATATATATATATATATATATATATATATATATATTTGCATTGCAATCTGGGCATTCCCTGGTCTATTGCCTTCTTCATTAATTTAGTGATGCATCTAACCCTTGATGTAATGTCCATATCAAATGCTCATTTTTTTTGTAGCTTTCTGTTATTTTGTGTGTAACCCTTCTTGTCCAACTCATACATGACAGTGCTTTGTCTCTCATACGTGTTCAGGGTGCTGGGTGAGTGCAGGCTGTGCGTGGATATGCAGATAGAATAATGATTGGGCGCAACAAACATTTATAGTACAAACAAGAGATTTATTCACAGCCGTTGTGTCACGCTGCACTCACCACAAACAGGACTAGACCGCGGGGCTGAGGTGGGGATGTATATAACTGCCGCCCTACAATCACGGAGCCAGGTCTGGAATGCGTAGTCGGAATCTTGGAGCTGGGTCGGGGTAGGAGAGTTTGTGGAAGCCGTGGTACTTGTCGGGATCCGGGGTTGGAGAGAGAAGAATGGTCATTATACGAAGCTGTGGTCGAGGAGAGAGCGGGCGTCCAATAACCAGCCAAAGTCCAGGGGTAGAGAAGAGAGAGGTCCAAGTACGAGCAGGGGTCACAACATGAGTCAGGCAAGGCACAGGAACAGGCAAAATCCAGGAAGCAGCGAGCACAGCACAACACAACAGTAGTTTATGTTCAGCAAAGTGAAAGTGAAACAGGAAGACATTTAAAGGGGAAAGCACCAATCAGGAACCAGCAGATGATGACCTCACACATAAGCCACCAGCCGATAGGGTAGAGCAGGATTAGCTGCAGGTGCAGGCGTTGCCGCGCAGCGTGCGTACGAGGAGCAGAGTGGGTGCGCCGCCACAGAGAGTGTGTGCCGTGGTGATACTGAGGGAGCGCGCCTCCGCAGATGAAGAATTGCGCAGCTGCGTGCGCACAGATAGCGGTCTGTGAGTGCCAGAGGTACAGCCGCGTGACGCGTGCTGGGGGCGGAGCCTGGCGGCGATCCTGACACGTTGATAAGGCTCGACATACAAAGACATACTTCACATCAAACTGGGGAAAATCTGGGGAAAATCATAAAGATACTCTGTGCTTCTTCCCCTGGTGGCTCTCACTCCTACACTGGCGAGGTACAGTACTTAGGCTTGTTTCCCTTAGTATTGGTTAGATTGGGAATCTACTGCATAGCTTCAATAATGCCCCATCTCACGTGGGCCCCTGTTGGGAATACACTCTGCATTCTGGAACCAGTTTACCAGTACTGTGTACCTCGTCCACGCATAATGGATCGGGAGTTTACTAAAGACCTTGTGGTGGGGCCAATAGGATTATGCTCCAGAGCTACTACTCTGAGAACACCTGCTAAGCACATGCTCACTCCTCTTCACAAATAAGAACAATTTTGGGCCAATACTATAGGCACTAACTATATAAGGCATGTTCCTCAACTGAAAACAATAAACAATCAATTTATAATAATAAATCAATTTAAACACACAAACCTATTTACAGGACTGAAGGTGAGGCCTCAGTCTGAACTCAGAGGAACCCGTTTCTAGAACATTGGGTGGAGCTATATATCGAAAAATGAGTTCTTCAGTATTAGGTGATACCTTTTTTATTTGGACTAGCAATTTATGTCATAGGATAAATTGTTAGTCCAAATAAAAAAGGTATCACCTAATACTGAAGAACTCATTTATTCTGAACAATCGCAACTGGACTAACACGGCCATTTCCGTATTAAATATATGTATATATATATGTTTATATATATATATATATATATATATATATATATATATATAATATATATATATACAGTTCGGTCCGGAAATAATTGGACACTGATACAAAGTTTTGTTATTTCAGATGCGTACCAAAATAAATTCAAGTTACAGTTAAATAATGAATATGGGCTTAAAGTGCAGTCTATCAGCTTTAATTTGAGGGTATTAACATCCAAATTGGAGGAAAGGTTTAGGAATTACTTCTCTTTAATATGTAGCCCCCTCTTTTTCAAGGGACCAAAAGTAATTGGACAATTGACTCAAAAGCTGTTTCATGGACAGGTGTGGGCTATTCCTTCGTTATTTCATCATCAATTAAGCAGGTAAAAGGTCTGGAGTTGATTCCAGGTGTGGCATTCGAATTTGGAAGCTGTTGCTGTGAACCCACAACATGCGGTCAAAGGAGCTTTCAATGCAAGTGAAACAGGGCATCCTTAGGCTGCAAAAAAAAACAAAAAAAAAACCATCAGAGAGATAGCAGGAACATTAGGAGTGGCCAAATCAACAGTTTGGTACATTCTGAGAAAAAAAGAATGCACTGGTGAGCTCTGCAACACAAAAAGGCCTGGACGTCTATGGAAGACAACAGTGGTGGATGATCGTAGGATCCTTTCCATGGTAAATAAAAACCTCTTCACAACATCCAGCCAAGTGAAGAACACTCTCCAGGAGGTAGGCATATCATTATCCAAATCTATCATAAAGAGAAGACTTCACGAGAGCAAATACAGAGTGTTCACCACAAAGTGCAAACCATTCATAAGCCTCAAGAATAGAAAGGCCAGAATAGACTTTGCCAAACTATATCTAAAAAAGCCAGCCCAGTTCTGGAACAGCAGTCTGTGGACAGATGAAACTAATATCAACCTGTACCAGAATGATATGAATAAAAAAGTATGGAGAAGGCTTGGAACAGCTCATGATCTGAAGCATACCACATCCTCTGTAAAACATGGTGGAGGCAGTGCGATGGCATGGGCATGCATGGCTTACAATGGCACTGGATCACCACTGTTTATTGATGATGTGACAGAAGACAGAAGCACCGGATGAATTCTGAAGTGTATAGGGATATATTGTCTGCTCAGATTCAGCGAAATTCAGCGAAGTTGATTGGACGGCGCTTCACTTTACAGATGGACAATGACCCAAAACATACTGCGAAAGCAACTCAGGAGTTTTTTAAGGCAAAGAAGTGGAATATTTTGCAATGGCCGAGACAATCACCTGATCGCAACCCAATAGAGCTTGCATTTCACTTGCTGAAGACAAAACTTAAGGCAGAAAGACCCACAAACAAACAATAACTGAAGACAGCTGCAGTAAAGGTCTGGAAAAGCATCACAAAGGAGGAAACCCAGCGTTTGTTGACATCCATGCAGTCATTGCCTGCAATGGATTCTCGACAAAGTATTAAAAATGAACAATTTATTTATGATTGTGTTAATTTGTCCAATTACAGCCGCGGCAGCTTTTATTTGAACACTTCTTGGTTATTTTGCGGTGGCTTTTTCAGAATGTCACGCGCTTCACCGCGTTCATGCCACATTTATGCCGTATTCATGCCGGCTGTCACCCGCGGTTGATCTGTTTAATGATAATGGTTCGGATTTGATTGGGTGCAATTCTTCGTGTATCCGCCAGATGGCAGATATTCATGAATTGTAATGAATTCTAATGTGTACACTACAGTACTGTACATGTGCTTCAGTAATGTGTCGACTTGCAGGTGTTTAAAAAATACCACAGTGGTCCATTGTGAATTGACCTTGGTACTGAAGTTACAATACTGTATCAATTTAGGCGTTTCATATTAAAAACTCAATGCACAGTGTCTGGTGTTCTACAGTATTGTTCAGAGTTCCGAGATGAGCACAACACCGCAGTACGTGTTCAAAAAGCCTGACTTAATGTACGCTTATTTAATATGGTCCGCAATTAATGCAGCAGATGATAAGATGGCCACAGTTGGTCAAATTTATCAATATTTTATCGAAAATTATGACTTTTACAAATTTTCACCAGATGCTCATGTGTGGAAGCGTGCAATAAGGAAAAAAAGTTATGTATCGATCCGTGTTTTTTTCGTATTGATCCTGCACCCGCAGTTAGAGGAGGGTATTGGTGTGTTGCTCCAGATTTTTCAAGTATCTTTGATCATGGAGACTTCAAAAGGGGAAAGGTCATGGTAAAACCAACTAAGAATCGTCTGTCTCAGGCCAGCAATGGAACAGCGCTAGCGCCAGCACCGAATTCCAATAACGGTCCGACCGTCAGTGAAAACCTGCTGACCGGCAACCCTTGCAATCTGTCCCCACCTGGATACCTGCAGCCTGAGAAGGTTTTTCACATACAGATACCAGCAAGCTTGCATGTACCAAAAAGATTTCCAGCTTCATCAGCTGTCAACTACAGGTATAGCAGGTCCGCTGTCACCTGTCAACTACGTGTATAATCAAGAATACGGGACTTGTGGCAGTGGCTCGGCACCAACCGATTGCCAAAGTCTATGGTGAGTACGGCTGCTGTATTTTATTCTTTTTTTGAAACCACAAAATCAATGCATAGTCGGGCGATTCTCCTATCATTAATCGCTTTGCTTATGGTTATTTAGTTCTATTACTTTAGTCTCAATTCGAGAAAATGTCGTCAAGCAATATCATTGGCTGAGCAGCTTCTACAGTAGATACTGAACAATTGGTGGACAGCTAGGCGCATGCGCCAGCTGTATGTCTCATTTGAACCTTGTTGAAACGCATATGCGTGTCATCACATTTAGGCGCATACGTGTATGTGAACAAGAGACGCCCCACGAGAAAATTGTTGTGAGGACTGACCGAGGGGACTGTGGGAACCTCTTTCGGGGACTGACTAATTTTAACCAACCATTACAGTATGTGAAATGTTATACAGTACTTACTGTATGTTTTAGAAAACACAGAAATTTTTATGAAAAGTTACACAATGAAACAATGAAACAATTTAAATAATATTCAACTTTTTTTGTATTTTTTTGGGAGTTAAAACATTATGGTATATGGTACATTATGGTATACATTTTGAACAATAGAACAATCTTAGCAGCAATAACGGAAAAATATAACATACTGTACAGTACGGAACCAGTAATACTTTTCTTTTTCTTTTTTTTTCCTTAGAACAGAAACTTTGTCATCAGGCGGAGAACAGCAAATGGAGTAGTATGGATTAGTTATATTGTACACAATGCCATTATATGCACTTAACTGCACTCATTTTTTCTTTCATTTTCAGAGAGATCTGCACTAAAAAAGGACGGGCGGGGGGAGGGGGGGTATCATGTGTAAATTATGTGAACTGTGTGTATAGTGTATCAACAGTTTTTTTGTATTACTGTTTTTACTGTAATTCATGATTATTTGTATTATTTATTTATTTGTATTTTTCATTCCTGATAAAATAAAATAAATATTTCTTTAAATTCACGATAATCATTGAAGCACCTCCCCCCCCAAAGAAAAAATAACAAAAATTGGTAACTTATCAAAAACAGAAAATTAAACCACCCCAATCAAGCCCTAAGGTTCTCCTCACTAGAACATTTATAAACTTTAACCCAAAACAGTTTCCATCTGACCTTACCCCCTGCCCTTGGTACAGAATCAACTTAATTCCCGACCCCGCGCTCGACTATTTCCAATCAGAGTTCTTAAAACTCTGTGATACCCATGCTCCACTACGCAGAATAAGAGTACAGGGGGCCCACCTTGCGTGGGTAACAACTGCCCTTATAGCACTCTACCATCTCAGATATGCCTTCTGGAAAAGCTACAAAGTAACGGGCACTACCAAGGATTTTAATAACTACAGATGCCTGCGGAATATGTGCACAAGGTAAACAAGCCACGCAAAAGCGCAATATTACTCTGATAATCTTCACCAGAATACATTAAACCTAGCTAACTTCTGGAGGGTTTGTCAAGATTAGATTCCAGCCTTCTAGCCATCAACAACCAAGTAATATCACTAAGGAGGAAATTACTCTGACAAATCCCCCTGACATTGCAAATACATTCAATGATTTATTTGTGGGGTGTGCTACTTATTAGCAAAACACAACCCAAACCACAAACATGAATCTTATTCTGTGAGAACCCCCATAGCCCCACCCTCTCCCAACACTGCTCACAATTTTCAATTTGTCTCAGTATCGGAAGAGGACATTACACAAGCGCTCCTCAAACTAAAACTAAGCAGCCAATGTGCCTGCTTAGTTTTAATTTGAGTTAGTGCAATCTAAGTTCCTAAGACTTGTTGCCCCAGCCATTGCCAAACCAATTGCTTCCATAGTCAACTCTATTCTGTCTGCAGGCCATATCCCTAAGACCTGGAAAACTGCCAGTGTTGCTCCAATCTTCAAAAGTGGGGACAAAAACACTGTCTCAAACTACAGGCCAATCTCTCTTCTCGCAATACTATCCAAAGTCATGGAAAAAATGTGTACACTCCCAATTAAGCGATTACTATACCAAGACAAATTTCCCTAGCCAATTACAATCTGGCTTTCACCCCAAACACTGCACGGTAACTACACTGCTAAAAGTTTGCAATGAAATCAAGTGTGGAATGGAACAGGGACAACTCACTGGTGCAGTATTCCTAGTTTTTGCAAAGGCTTTTAATACTGTTGATCATGTTATCTAGCTTAACAAACACCAGTGTTCTTAAATAGGGAAGCATGCTTTAAACTGATTTAATTCTTACCTATCAGGTAAATCCCAACATGTGTCTATCTCAGGCTCTAACTCCAACCCCTTGGAGATCACATGTGGTGTCCCGCAAGGCTCTGTTCTGGGGCCCCTACTCTTCTCAGTGTTAATCAATGATCTTCCTACAGTAAGGGAGCTTCAATACACATGTATGCAGGTGACACAATCTTATATGCACACAGCCCTAGCCTTTCCGACCTTGAAAACATAGTTCAATCTGAATTTTTGAGACTTGAAAATTGGATTTCCCAAAACAAACTATTTTTAAACACTGACAAAACTGTAACAATGGTATTTGGGACCAAAACTACATTTTGAAAGCTTCAAATGACTTAGCTCCAGATCAGAACCAACGCTAACACCACCCTAACTCCTGTTACTAGTTTTAAATACCTGGCCATATGGTTTGACTCCCACTTAACATTCGGGATGCACATTGATACCATGACATCCAAAACCTATGCCAAACTAGGTGTACTTTACAGGAACAAATGCTCCCTAAGTCTGCTGGTCAGAAAGCGAATCGCACAGCAGATGCTAATGCCAATTATCGACTATGGGGACATAGTATACGGCTTGGCACCCCAAACCCACCTTAGCAAACTTGATACCCTCTACAATTCAATATGCCGTTTTGTTCTCCAATGCAACTACAACACACATCACTTCAAAATGATCAAAGAACTAGATTGGTTATCACTTGAGTCTAGGCGCAAAGTTTATCTTTCCTGTCTTGCCCTCAGATACTTTCTGGGCAAGCTACCCGTCTATCTGAACAAGCTCCTCACCCCTTCCACATGCAGTACTTATCATCTGAGATCTGACTCCAAAAGACTGTTCATGGTCCCAAAGTTCAGCAAAGTATCCGGCTCCTCCTTCTCTTACAGTGCACCCCAAAACTGGAACAATCTACTGGAGACTCTCACAGCCACCACCAATCTAAGTTCTTTCAAAACTAAAGCAGTCTCAAATTTTAATCTGGCCTGTAA
Source organism: Ascaphus truei (assembly GCF_040206685.1). Classification (NCBI taxonomy): domain Eukaryota; kingdom Metazoa; phylum Chordata; class Amphibia; order Anura; family Ascaphidae; genus Ascaphus; species Ascaphus truei. The sequence goes on along the minus strand of NC_134485.1, from coordinate 327,067,394 downwards.
CTGTTTAACTGTGCATGCAATGTCTTGTAAATAATGTATACCCTGTTCACCTATGTAACTATGTATTTGTAACCATATATTATTTGTCATCTTAACTCTATGCCCAGGACATACAGTACTTGAAAACGAGAGGTAACTCTCAATGTATTACTTCCTGGTAACACATTTTATAAATAAATAAATAAACCCACGCTGCCTCTTCTCTGTCTTTGATTCCCTACATAGGCCACCCTCAGCTGCCTCTTCTACCTCCTCCATCTCACCTCAGGACTTTGCTAACTATTTCAAGGAAAATGTGGAATCCATACATCAGGACATCCCCTCGGTTTCCTCCTCCCATCCTACACCTCTTCCTAACTCTCCTCCTGCCTTCCTTGACTCTTTTTCCGCTGTCACAGAGGAGGCTGTGTCACTGCTGATCTCCTCTTCTCCCTCTACCACTTGCTCTCGACCCCATTCCCTCCCATCTCCTCAAACCTCTTGCTCCTACTATAATCCCTATGCTCACACAAATTTTTAACTCCCCCCTCTACTCTGGTACCTTTCCCTCCTTCCAACATGCAACAGTCGTACCATTACTCGAAAACATCAAGCTTGACCCTACCTATTTTTCTAACTATCGGCCTGTCTCACTGCTGCCTTTTGCCTCTAAACTCCTTGAACGTCTTGTATTCTCTTGCTTGCTCCCTTTTCTCAACTCCTATTCTCTCCTAGACCCTCTACATTCTGGCTTCAGCACTGCTCACACCACTGAAACAGCCCTCAATAAAATAACTAATGACCTCCATGCTGCCAAAGACAGAGGTCATTACACTCTCATCATATTACTAGACCTCTCTGCAGCATTTGATACTGTGGACCACCCTCTTCTCCTTCACATTCTCCATACTCTTAGTATTCGTAACAAAGCTCTATCCTGGAATTCCTCTGACCTCTCCCATTGTACTTTCAGTGTCTCTTCTGCTAACAACTCCTCCTCCTCTATTGATCTCTCTGTGGGGGTACCCCAGGGCTCTGTCCTGGGACCTGTCCTCTTTTCTCTGTACAAACTCTCTCTAGGTGACATAATAAGATCTCTTGGGTTTAAATATCACCTCTATGCTGACGACACACAAATTTACTTTTCAACCCCTGACCTTACACCTGCTGTACAGACAAAAGTTTCTGAATGTCTCTCTGCGATATCATCCTGGATGGCCCTCCGCCGACTTAAACTTAACATATAACTTAACTCCTCATATTTCATCCCAAACCTGGTCCTACTACCTCTTTCCACAGTACTGTTGGAAGTTCTGTTATACACCCAGTAGCACAAGCACGCTGCCTAGGGGTCACACTTGACTCCTCTCTCACATCCAAAACCTATCTAAAACCTGTTGCTTCTTTCTCTGCAATATTACAAAGATACGCCCTTTCCTCTGTTGCTCCACTGCTAAGACTCTGACACAGGCCCTCATTCTTTCCCGTCTCGATTACTGTAACCTCCTGCTGTCCGGCCTTCCTGCCTCTCACCTGTCTCCCCTTCAATCTATCCTAAACGCTGCTGCCAGAATCACTCTACTCTTTTCTGAATCTATCTCAGCGTCTCCCCTGCTGAAATCACTCTCCTGACTTACTATCAAATCCTGCATCACACGCTCAATTCTCCTCCTAACTTAGCTTTACACTCTTCTGCCCCTCCTTACATCTCAGCCCTAATTTCTCGGTATGCACCACCCTGACTTCGCTTCTGCGTTCTGCTCAAGGATGTCTTCTCTCTACTCTCTTTGTATCTAAAGCCCTCTCCCGCCTTAAACCTTTCTCACTGACTGCCCTACGCCTCTGGAATGCCCTTCCCCTCAGTACCCTAGCACCCTCTCTATCCGTTAAGACACACCTTAAAACACACCTGCTTAACGAAGCATATGAGTAACACCGTGGTTAATACTACACACCTGATACATAAAGCTTGACCCCTTCTTGCACCTGTCTCTGTACGTTCTTCCTAACTACCAATAAGATTGTAAGCTCTTCGGAGCAGGGACTCCTTTTCCTAAATGTTACTTTTATGTCTGAAGCACGTATTCCCATGATCTGTTACTTGTTATTTATATGATTGTCACGTGTATTACTTCTGTGAAGCGCTATGTACGTTAATGGCGCTATATAAATAAAGACATACAGTTAGGTCCGGAAATAATTGGACACTGACACAATTTTCATAATTTTGGCTTTGTACGCCACCACAATGGATTTGAAATGAAACAACCGAGATGCAATAGAAGTACAGACTTTCAGCTTTAATTCAAGGGGTTGAACAAAAATTTTGTATGAAACGTTTAGGAATTGCAACCATTTTCATACACAGTCCCCTTATTTCAGGGGCTCAAATGTAATTGGACAAATTAACAAAATCATAAATAAAATGTTCATTTTTAATACTTTGGGCCTCATGCAGTAAGCAGCGAAAAAATGCATTCGCCAGTTTAGCAATTAGCCATGTTTTTGGCGTGTTAAACTGGCTGTATGCTGTAAGGGGCGAATCCCTGGCGAATGAATTAGCCACCACCATTTGATGAAATGGCGTGTAACCGGTGGCGGGACGGCTGCCTGGCGAGAAACTGCCGAGAAGCCGTCCCCTGCCGAGTTGTGTTTGCAGCCGAGAGAGATCCGCTGCTCTCTCGGCGCAAACATCAGCACAATAAAAATTATTTTTAAAACAACTTTTATTCATAGTGTACATGTGCAGGGGGTTTCCGGAGCTGAACCGCATTGGTTTCAGGTCGGGGTACCCCCTGCTTCCCGAGATACAGGCCCCTTTATGAGGTGCCGGTATCCCTCTGCATTTAAAGGTCCCGATCACGTGACCGCGGCATGTAAACAAAGCAGAGGGATACCGGCACCCCCTAAAAGGGCCTGTATCTCGGGGAGCAGGGGGTCCCCGGACCTAAAACAAAAGCGCTTCAGCTCCGGAGACCCTCTGCACATCTACACTATGAGTAAAACACACATATCAATAAAGACTCGTTCCTTACCTTACAGGGTATCTGCTACGGTAGCGAAGCAGCATGAATATTTATTTAATAATACTGTACAGTGAGCAGGGGGTCCCCCGAGCTGAACCGCATCACTTTGTGGACCAGGGACCCCCTGCTTCCCGAGTTGCAGGCCCCGGTATGTGTGATCGGATGGGCAGTGTCGCCGCCATGTTTATAGCGTCCAATACGCTATGTGCCCGCAACAAACATGGCGTCCACACTGTAACCGATGCCCCAAACCGGGGCCTGTAACTCGGGAAGCAGGGGGTCTCTGAGCCACAAATAAATGCGGTTCAGCTCAGGGGGCCCCCTGCTCCCGCACAATATTATTAAAATACATTAATGCTGCTTCATTACCATAGCGGATAGCCGCTAAGGTAATGAAGGGGTTAACGCATAATAGCATGTTTATTGGGGACAAATGACCCCAATAAACATAGCAGCAATACACAACATACAATACAGTAATGGGCAACATTACTATTATCCACAAATGGATAATAGTGCAGTTGTCCATTTAAAATACATACACAACAATAAAGACATTAAATACATATAGCACTCACCCATGTGTGGCTGCCACGATGAAGGCCATCCTCATCTTCATCCTGCCCATGCACCATCCGCTTCTGCAAAACAGACACAAGAATTAAAACATCCAATGTAATGTCCCCTAACCCCTTAATCACCATAGCGGTTATTAACCGCTACAGTCATTAAGGGGTTAACCCACCATCAGCCACATACCCTCCCCACTAACCCCCCAACCCTGAGGCCTAACCACCCTCACCCAATACCCACAGGGGAGTCCTACCAAATACCCTTGGGGCCAATACCCCCTCCCCCAGCACATACAGTACAATAATGTGCCAAATAACTATTATCCACATAGGGATAATACATTATTTGGCCATTATTAAACACATTAAATACCGTAATAAAGTAAAGAAAATTGTACTAACCTCATCAATAAGAAGGCTTCGTCGCCAGCATCTTCTTTGGGGTCCGTTGCCAAAATAATAAATAGCCAATACATCTCAATTACATGAACATACCAATGAACCCCTTAATCACCTTTTCGGGTACTAACCTCAAAGGTAATTAAGGGGTGAAGCCATCCTGCAATGGCAACACCACTTATGCATAACATCCTCAATGAATTAAAAAGCAATTTCTTACACAAATCTCATGTAATCATTCAATCTGAAGCCTCAAATGCCACTTAAAACATTGCATTTACAGTGTATACATGTAGCATAACATGTAAACTACATGTACACGCTGCAAATCAATGTTAACAATACAGTACAGGCATACCCCGCTTTAAGGACACTCACTATAAGTACACTCGCGAGTAAGTACATGTCGCCCAATAGGCAAACGGCAGCTCGCGCATGCGCCTGTCAGCACGTCCTGAACAGCAATACCGGCTCCCTACCTGTACTGAAGCTGTGCGCAAGCGGGGAGACTATAGAGCCTGTTACAAATGCGTTATTTACATCAGTTATGCACATATATGAATATTGCAGTACAGTACATGCATCGATAAGTGGGAAAAAGGTAGTGCTTCACTTTAAGTACATTTTCGCTTTACATACATGCTCCGGTCCCATTGCGTATGTTAATGCGGGGTATGCCTGTAATCCAACTCAAATTGCCTGACATCACAAGAAGTATATTATGTAAGCAAATAAAGTCACCATCAATGAATTAACAGACATGAATTACATCCCTAAACAATTAAAATACCATCCATACCAATTACACAATTAACTATAGCTATCGTAACAGAGAACAAGTTCAAAACATACAAAAAGGACACCAACAATTACAATATACTAAAGCAAGCCTCTCCATAACCTACAGTACAGCATAAAGCCCAAAACTTACATCTCTCTAATAATAAAATACATTTTACACACATCTATGCATAGCAGCATAGCCACAATCATTTACAATACAGAAAATCAAGCTTTAACAACACTATCATTTCTTACCCTGTATGTATATATCTCTCTAGACATACATACATACATACAGTGGCAAGAAATGATATGCATATAAAAAAATGAAGACATGAAAAAGCAAAAAAAAACACACTTACATTAAATACATTTCTTTATTTAACTTACCATTACTTGCCCCCACCGACTCCCGTTGATCAGCTTACTCATGAACCAATCCACGAACAGGAACCCATAAAATAAAAAACCATAAAATAATAAACATTAAAATAATAAAACACGACAATCCAGGGGTCTTCTAGTTGTAATCCATCTTCATCTGTATTCTTCTACCTTCTTCCGGGGTCTTCTTGCCGTCCGGTGCCACGCCCTGGTCTTCTTTCTTCAGAGGAGGTCCTTCCTCCTCGGCGTCTGGCTTCAAAATGAGACAACATAGGCTTTTAAAGGCCTATGACGTCACATTTTCGTCATATGGTTCCCACGACCCTGATTGGGCCGTGAAAACCATGTGTTTTGGCCGATGTTAAAAAAAATGATGACGTCACTTAAAGGCAGTGATAGCACAGCCAATCAGAGTGGCGTTGCTGCAATTGCCTTTAAGATGACGTCATGAAAAGACACATGGCCGGACTCACATGGTACGGCAGCCAATCAGAGCGTGGGAAGTCTATCCCTACTCTGATTGGTTCAAGTACCATGTGACAGAGGCTTTCAATGACGTCACATCCTTTCTCCCCCAAGCCTCTGTCACATGGTACTTGAACCAATCAGAGTAGGGATAGACTTCCCACGCTCTGATTGGCTGCCGTACCATGTGAGTCCGGCCATGTGTCTTTTCATGACGTCATCTTAAAGGCAATTGCAGCAAAGCCATTCTGATTGGCTGTGCTATCACTGCCTTTAAGTGACGTCATCATTTTTTTTAACATCGGCCAAAACACATGGTTTTCACGGCCCAATCAGGGTCGTGGGAACCATATGACGAAAATGTGACGTCATAGGCCTTTAAAAGCCTATGTTGTCTCATTTTGAAGCCAGACGCCGAGGAGGAAGGACCTCCTCTGAAGAAAGAAGACCAGGGCGTGGCACCGGACGGCAAGAAGACCCCGGAAGAAGGTAGAAGAATACAGATGAAGATGGATTACAACTAGAAGACCCCTGGATTGTCGTGTTTTATTATTTTAATGTTTATTATTTTATGTTTTTTTATTTTATGGGTTCCTGTTCGTGGATTGGTTCGTGAGTAAGCTGATCAACGGGAGTCGGTGGGGGCAAGTAATGGTAAGTTAAATAAAGAAATGTATTTAATGTAACTGTGTTTTTTTTTGCTTTTTCATGTCTTCATTTTTTTTATGCATATCATTTCTTGCCACTGTATGTATGTATGTATGTATGTATGTCTGTCTAGAGAGATATATACATACAGGATAAGAAATGATAGTGTTGTTAAAGCTTGATTTTCTGTATTGTAAATGATTGTGGCTATGCTGCTATGCATAGATGTGTGTTAAATGTATTTTATTATTAGAGAGATGTAAGTTTTGGGCTTTATGCTGTACAGTAGGTTATGGAGAGGCTTGCTTTAGTATATTGTAATTGTTGGTGTCCTTTTTTGTATGTTTTGAACTTGTTCTCTGTTACGATAGCTACAGTTAATTGTGTAATTGGTATGGATGGTATTTTAATTGTTTAGGGATGTAATTCATGTCTGTTAATTCATTGATGGTGACTTTATTTGCTTACATAATATACTTCTTGTGATGTCAGGCTATTTGAGTTGGATTACTGTATTGTTAACATTGATTTGCAGCGTGTACATGTAGTTTACATGTTATGCTACATGTATACACTGTAAATGCAATGTTTTAAGTGGCATTTGAGGCTTCAGATTGAATGATTACATGAGATTTGTGTAGGAAATTGCTTTTTAATTCATTGAGGATGTTATGCATAAGTGGTGTTGCCATTGCAGGATGGCTTCACCCCTTAATTACCTTTGAGGTTAGTACCCGAAAAGGTGATTAAGGGGTTCATTGGTATGTTCATGTAATTGAGATGTATTGGCTATTTATTATTTTGGCAACGGACCCCAAAGAAGATGCTGGCGACGGAGCCTTCTTATTGATGAGGTTAGTACAATTTTCTTTACTTTATTACGGTATTTAATGTGTTTAATAATGGCCAAATAATGTATTATCCCTATGTGGATAATAGTTATTTGGCACATTATTGTACTGTATGTGCTGGGGGAGGGGGTATTGGCCCCAAGGGTATTTGGTAGGACTCCCCTGTGGGTATTGGGTGAGGGTGGTTAGGCCTCAGGGTTGGGGGGTTAGTGGGGCAGGGTATGTGGCTGATGGTGGGTTAAACTCTTAATGACTGTAGCGGTTAATAACCGCTATGGTGATTAAGGGGTTAGGGGACATTACATTGGATGTTTTAATTCTTGTGTCTGTTTTGCAGAAGCGGATGGTGCATGGGCAGGATGAAGATGAGGATGGCCTTCATCGTGGCAGCCGCACATGGGTGAGTGCTATATGTATTTAATGTCTTTATTGTTGTGTATGTATTTTAAATGGACAACTGCACTATTATCCATTTGTGGATAATAGTCATTGTGCCCATTACTATACTGTATGTTAGGGGGGTATAGGTGTTGTTGGGGTCATATATATATATATATATATATATATATATATATATATATTTTTATATATATATATATTTATTTAGTTAGTGTGGGGCTGGTGTGTGTATTTTTTATTATTGTGGGTAGTGGGGGTGGGTGAAGGGGGGATTAGCCCCAACGGTGTTTGTTTAGGGCTTGCGGTTGGGTAGCGGGAGGCCTTAACCCCTTCATGACCGTAGCGGTATTAACCGCTACGGTCGTGAAGGGGTTAAGTGCACCCGCAACCCCCCCGCAAGCCCTAAACAAACACCAAGGGCCAAATACCCCCTTCACCCACCCCCGCTACCCACAATAAACCTGGCACGGCTCTTTAACCCCTTCATTACCTTAGCGGTTAGCCGCTAGGGTAATGAAGGGGCTTTAAATGCATTTTTCCTGCCTCGGATGCATGCCGGGGGGGTCCGGTGCTGATATTAATTGTATCAGCTCCGGAGACCCCCGGCATCAATCCCAGCCAGGGAAAAGGCCTGAATTTTTTCTAAGTGCCGATCCGCCACTCATCCGCTGCCTCTGAACAGCAACTTGCCATCTTTTTCTTGCGTGGCTGATCCACCAGCAAAACGGTATTCTAGAGAGGCGAATAGCTCCGCTTAGCTACTCGCCTCTACTAGAATACAGGGTGGCTGAAAAAGTTGGATTTTTAGGCGGAAAATGCCTTCTCGCCCCGCCACCGGCGGGGAAAAAAAACGCCAGCAAAACTGGCGGTTTTTTTGAATCTCGCCACTTTCTGGCCCCTTTCTGAATACAGATAGGCTTTTTAGGCGGAAAAGTGGCGAGAAGTGCCTTTCCGCCGCTTACTGCATGAGGCCCTTTGTCGGGAATTCTTTGCAGGCAATGACTGATTGAAGTCTGGAATGCATGGACATCACAAAACGCTGGGTTTCCTCCTTTGTGATGCTTTACCAGGCATTTACTGCAGCTGTCTTCAGTTATTGTTTGTTCGTGGGTCTTTCTGCCTTAAGTTTTGTCTTCAGGAAGTGAAATGCATGCTCGATCGGGTTGAGATCAGGTGATTGACTCGGCCATTGCAGAATATTCTGCTTCTTTGCCTTAAATAACTCCTGGGTTGCTTTCGCAGTATGTTTTGGGTCATTGTCCATCTGTAAAGTGAAGCGCCATCCAATCAACTTCGCTGAATTTGGCTGAATCTGAGCAGACAATATATCCCTATACACTTCAGAATTCATCCAGCTGCTTCTGTCTTCTGTCACAGCATCAATAAACACTAGTGACCCAGTGCCATTGGAAGCCATGCATGCCTATGCCATCACACTGCTTCCATCGTGTTTTACAGATGATGTGGTATGCTTCGGATCATGAGCTGTTCCAAGCCTTCTCCATACTTTTTTCTTCCCATCATTCTGGTACAGGTTGATCTTAGTTTCATCTGTCCAAAGAATGCTGTTCCAGAACTGGGCTGGCTTTTTTAGATATTGTTTGGCCAAGTCTAATCTGGCCTTTCTATTCTTGAGGCTTATGAATGGTTTGCACCATGTGGTGAACCCTCTGTATTTGCTCTCGTGAAGTCTTCTCTTTATGGCAGACTTGGATAATGATATGCCTACCTCCTGGAGAGTGTTCTTCACTTGGCTGGATGTTGTGAAGGGGTTTTTCTTTACCATGGAAAGGATCCTACAATCATCCACCATTGTTGTCTTCTGTGGACGTCTAGGCCTTTTTGTATTGCAGAGCTCACCAGTGCGTTCTTTTTTACTCAACATGTACCAAACTGTTGATTTGGCCACTCCTAATGTTCCTGCTATCTCTCCGATGGATTTTCTTTTTTTTGCAGCCTAAGGATGCCCCGTTTCACTTGCATTGAGAGCTCCTTTGACCGCATGTTGTGGGTTCACAGCAACAGCTTCCAAATGCGAATGCCACACCTGGAATCAGACCTTTTACCTGCTTAATTGATGATGAAATAACGAAGGAATAGCCCACACCTGTCCATGAAACAGCTTTTGAGTCAATTGTCCAATTACTTTTGGTCCCTTGAAAAAGAGGGGGCTACATATTAAAGAGATGTAATTCCTAAACCCTTCCTCCAATTTGGATGTGAATACCCTCAAATTAAAGCTGATAGACTGCACTTTAAGCCCATATTCATTATTTAACAGTAACGGGAATTTATTTTGGTACACAGCCGAAATAACAAAACTTGTATCAGTGTCCAATTATTTCCGGACCTAACTGTACATACATACACTGTATTTTACATCGGACATATATGAAAATTGTTCTTTGATCAGTGCTCCTGCTTAACACATGAATGGAGGTACATATCTTTCTCCTTTACTATGAAAAGACCCGGGCCCCCCTCCTAATACTTGTGGAACCTCTTTACTCATTCTTACGGTAATACTAGGCCTATTGGGGACCCAAGCGGGTCCTTTATAAATAAACCAATACTGCTAGTCGTTATGGTTACTGCCCCTTCTACGTCAGCCTGAGAGGAATGTATATGCAGATCCGTGGTTAGAGCCAATCCACCAGCACCCGAGACTCCTCGTTACTGAGGCCCCTCTAGCACATGCTGGTTCATACTTAGCACTTATCTTGGACTCTCTTAGTCTTCTATAGGGACCCTAACTGACTAGGTTACTGTCCCTGTCTAGAACATAACAAAGTAGGGGAGGCCTGGTTTATTCTATTACCTTAAGAACATGTGTGTCTATTCTCCCCGAGTCTCCTCTCTTCATATCCTCCTAGGAACCTTCCAGAACCGTCTCTCCATCTTAAATACCCCTGCATGATATCTGGATCCCCATAGCAACTCAGGATGGGCCTAGCCTACACGAACACTGCTAGGAGGGGGATTACACTAATAAGGACAAACATGCACAAACCAATACAGAAGGTAATGGGGGCCCTGCCCGTGAGAACATACAGACTACATTGCATTATGTTCTACATTTTGTTGCAAAGCATTTCAAGCAACTTAAATTACAAACTGACATGCAAGAGAGGCAGAGATGCCAATGTCTTAGCCCTTTAATCAGTGAGATTTGGAAGTGCTGGACAAAAGGAATGCATTAGTGAGGCTGGTGAAGTCTGAGCCTACTGATGCTAAATATTATTGAGAATGACTCCATTTATTTGTTTATTTATAAAATATTTTACCAGCAAGTAATACATTCATATCATACCAGTGAGACTCATATCATATCAACAAAAGTTGACATGTCTGGAGAAGGTGTTATATGGGTAAATACTCTCACTTTATTGCAACTCTAACTACCCTGTTCAATAAAGGCCCTTATTCAATATGATGTATGGAGAAGAATGTAGTCCTATTCATTTTAATGGAGCTGATCCCTTCCACAGCAAGGGCCAAGCAGCTACCCAGCATATTGAATGAAATTGAATGCCTTGCTAACTGAACATTACTCGGTTTCACATTGAATAATGGCCTAAGTAGGACGCTAACTTTCACATCTGTTTTACATTGATTTGTAGTAGGTCAAGTATTTACCTGCTTGTGTCTGATTTAATAGGCCCCAGCTGCAGAGCCATCAAGGACCCCGCGACCTGGCCTAGCAGCGAGGGGGTAGGGGTTGCTGGTGTTGGTGACATGAGGCCAAGCCCCCTCGGAATGCCATCCATACACCATGTGGCTGGTCCTGCCCTCTACACAAAGAACTCTCAAAGGGAACAGGCACACCTTCCTGCCCTTGTAATTCACTTTGCACAAGACGCTCATTAAGAAAACCTCTCCCCTGGGAACTCTGCCATTTACTGGTTATTATTACTTTGGCCCTTTTTTTTTTTTTTAAATGGAAGTCTGTAACAATCCCTATTTATTCACTATATGCATTCGGTTCAAGTATCGGCCTCTGCTCTGCAATGCGTTGCAGGCCCCTCCGCTAATCAGCTTTGTCCCGTACTTTTCTTTTTTTAAAGGCCAAGTATTTTTTTTAATTGACATACCAGGAACGCCAACATCATTCCCTTCCCTTTCTCATTCTTGACTCCTCCTGTGTTTCACACTATTTCCAGTCCGGTTTCTACACCTGCCACATGCTTCTTTCCTCTTGCATTTATCAAAACCTACTGGGACAAAAAAGCTGCACCAGATTTATTCAAGAAAAACACTTGCAGTAGGATTAAGCATTTTCATCTTGGCAGCAGTATTTCTTGCCCTGGTTTTGCAGCTGGGGGACTTTGATAAATAACTCCCTTCTGTCCCATTTTTTTCCCCTTCCATTTCTGTCACTCACAGTCTTTCTCCAGCTCTCAACCACACCCCTCATTTTCTCTCCATCAATCACCCAATTTTCTCTGTCATTTGTTCATTTAATTGTGCCACTCATTCTCTTGGCCTTTGTCAATCTCTCAGTTTTCCAGGTCTCTCACACACCTCCTTCCTGCCTTTCACTCTTCCTCCACTCTGCAGCAGTGACTATTTCACTGTCTCCGAGTTGTATCCTTAAACGTCAAATTAGCTGCAAAATATTATCTGTGACATCCATTCAACCTTTAGGGGGAAAAAATCAGTTCAATATTTGATACTTTGTGATAAAGCAGTAATTCAATATCTTAGATACATATATTGTATCAGATAATGGACAATGCAATCCGGAAAAAAAATATACAGTTTTAGTAAATACCTTCAACTGTCTCTCAATATATCATTTGTAATTAACCTAGATTCAAATCTTGCGCAAAATGTATAATTTAGATGTCAAGCTGTGAGCAATGTCTCATTATTATTATTTTTTAAAACATTACCATTTCTGTGAACATTATATTATTATGTGCACACAATGCGCGAAGAAAACTCTTAATTGAAGTAATCATGGCCATGTTATTCCCAAAGTAAACATCATGGCTATGTTCAAGAAATATTTTGTGAGTGAAACAATGACCAGAGTTCAGTGACTTCCAGCCATGTGGCAATTAACATGAAATAGGCTCATTTTAATACATTAAAACCAGCAATGCCCAAAATGAGTCTGATAAAATTACAGATTATGGGGTGGTTTTTGCTTTTCAGTGTATTTGCCGAAAAGCTTTTTTGACCATAACCACAGCAGTATCAGTAAAAAATGAAAAGCTCCTTAATGACCGCAGCTCAATCCCCATCACACTGGTTATTTCATCTCAATGACTCGTTTTTCTTTGTCAGTCTTCTTTCTCTGTCAGGCCTCTATTCAATATAATGCTAAGCCCTTTCCCCTATTCTGGAGAAGAACTCAGCTTCATTTAAACTAATGGGACTAAAATCTTCTGGAACAAGCGAGAGCAGCTTCACTGCATATTGAATAAGGCATTTGTCTCTTATTTTCAATCGGTTACACATTTTCTCCCTTTCATAGGTACATATTTACATTGTAAATGAGGTTTAACAAAGACATATATCCATCGAGTTCAACCCATGCCAACTTCAGACGACAGATACTCATCCTATATTTGTATTTACAGTATGTTGATACATTTCTATTGTTAATCAATTTGGAGGTTAGTGACCCCTCCTCACTGGTTTGACGCTCGCTCGTCCCACCTTTTTAAATGGCAGTACTTGTTACGCACCTGTGAGTGACCAGTCTATTCTTTCCAAAAAGGACCAGAGGAGCGAGCGCAGCTTACAGCCATGCAAATAAAAAACATCACATAGTACAGCAATGTTTAAAAATGGAAAATAGTGATAATGTAAGGCTCACAAATGGCTACTCACATATAAGCAGCCAAAGTGAGCGGTCATCCAACATATGGGGTGGATGTTCCCTGTGATAGATGCAGCAACTTCCAGCAGACAATCTCCAAGAAAAGAAAAAGACCATATACAGTAGCGTAGACTGAAAAATATATATTAACCAGGCAAAATACAAATGGAGGCTTACACTTAGGTAGAAGTAAAACAGCATGATCGGCAATGGATAGCAGGTGCACAGTAGGTCGCGATCTCTCTGTGTACCGTGTAGATCTCTGCTGGTTCTGCACTTCCGCACCTCTGCCGGGGGCTCACGTCACTTCCGGTGTGTCTGGAACCTCCGGCGCTTGATAATAGGGATGCGTTCTTGGTCTTCTCTTCTGAATGGTGGCTGACTGGACACTCTACGCGTTTCGCCGTTAGATACACACGGCTTCATCAGGAGTCAGACAGATCTCCCTCCATTAGAGAGGTTAGGCTGCGCTTATATTGCCAGTGACGGCGACGTCAAAACAAAAGCATTGCCGCCGTCACGTGCGCTTATAGTAAGCGCGACGCGGCGGTTTGGTCACGATCGCTGGAAGTCATTATCAATTTGATTTTTCCAACGACCGTAGCCTGACGTCGCCGGCACTATAAGCGCAGCCTTAGGAGTGCTTTTTGCGGGTGCAATAGTGTTTGGACTTGCAAAAGAGGGGCCATATCGTGGCGTGGGTCGCAAGGTTAACATGGTTTGGCCAAAGAATTTAACTAATTGACAATCACTTATGAAAAGAAAAACAGATAACTATATTATTTCTCATATTAGCTGTAGCACTGGGGCTTTCTGTCTTTTATAGAGAAAGGCAAACAAAAAACCCCAGTGAACTCCATTTCTTCTCTCTCATAGTCAAGTTCAGTAAGCAGTGCAAGATACAGTATTTTGCTCTGGCTATCACTGCTGACTTTAATGTCACTGAGGAATCCTGATGTGACATAGTATGTATTACACAAACTCACTGCTGTTTTTTCAGTGTCCGCCACTGTTAATCTTAATAAACAATTGCATAACTTATCCCGGATTACTATAACTTTTGTACTGCCACAGCCTTCTTTCATCAGCCAGGTATGAGATCCCACTGTAACTAGCACCCAATGAAACGAGCATGAGCTGTAGATTGTCTATCTGTTGCAGTGATTCTCAAATTGTGCTCAATGAAGACTTCAGAAGTGGTCCAGAAAGCTACTCACTACAGGCAGCTGTCTCCTGCAATGTGTGCATTTTCTATCACTACTAAAGGCTAATTTTTAGATACATATATTTAAATATATTTACAAACATTTAAATTTACAGTACATGTAAATATATCAATCAATAACATGGTGGTCCTCCAAACGATGACTAACACTGAAGGGATCTGCCATTTGGAAACATTTGAGAACCTATAATTTTTTACTTGGTGTTAGGCTTTTAAAACCTGGTTTAGAAAATTCAGGAATTGGTGAAAAAAGTAGAGAAGTTTTTACATAGCTTTGTGTTTTCACTTTCATTTAAATGCAATGCATGATGCTAAGTGGAAGTGCACCTTTAATACCCTGAAAGTAACACTGTTCTGCTGTGGCAGCTGGCAAGTTATGTTACATCCCTGGCTTTATTGTAAAGGAAAGTTCCTGCTCCCTCTGATTTATTGGTACAGGCTGTGACTATGGCACAAAGCAGCCTAGGAGCTGAAAATGCCAAAGCGGAACTCCATAGGAGATAACCTTGCTTGGCCAAGGAGAGCTCAAAAGGCTCCTTAATTCACCCACTTTGTGGTTCAAGCTTCAGAGCACAGGTCTCATTCTTCATCTGCTCAGACTCCTTCACGTCTCTGTCCAACCACATCTCAGATACCGGAACTCTCAAGTGCAGGCTCTTGTGTCCAAAAGAAATTACTAGGACGATCATGTCCCAGTAAAGATCTCATAGAGGACTGAAATAGCAGTTTTAAAAGAAGAAATCCTTTCTGTTGACCCTCCACCCCCATCACCACAACCCATTTTATGGAAGATATTTAGCCAATGGTTTTGTGACTCCAGAGAAATTGTATTAGTTAAGAAGAGGGCGTCTTTCTTCCTCTAAATTTTCAACAGGAAACTTTTTACCAGACATAATGGTGACCCCATAGATGGTAAAAGCTTGTGGTTTTGCTCCAGAGGAACCTCTGGTTAAAGTACGTTTAACAATATTTTTGAAAAGGAGTATAGTTTCAGTTAATAAAAACTTAGATGTCTCTGAAATCTTTAGTATTCCTTTCTTTGCAATGCATAGCTACCTCCTTCAGGCCTGTTGGACAGCAATGGGGGTGTCCCATGGAACTACACATAATGGTTCTTCTTGCACTGTGAGGCCCACTGACCGACATGTAAAACCTCCAACAGGAAATTGTGAGAGGAAAATCCAGGAAATGTCTTCATCGTCCTTTGATGAGGTGATAGAACCTTAGTAATCAATTATACATTTATGAGCTAAAATGTAAAATGCCTCAGTACCTAAACAGGGACGGAGTGTTGGCCAGTGTGCCATGCTACCCTTGTGCCATGTTATGCTTAGACACTATGCTCTCCTCCTGGATATCCTGCATTCGCTGTCCAAAATAGGTCTCCTCTAATGCAGCCGCACAGCCATAAACAACATGGTCCGCCAATACAGCCATGCATGCTTTATAACGACATCCCCAATTCAATTGCACAACCCTCATCCACACATGACATCCACTATTCATTTCCATGACCTTGCCCATGATTATGGGACGTCATTTGTATTGCAATGCGAAAAGCAGATGGGTCCCAATTATTGTTCGCAGGAGCACTTCATTATGCTTCAGTGAGTCCCACTAGTCACTGCTATCACGTATAATATGATCAACCCTTCCGATCAAGAACAGAAGACACGTTGTGATCTCGCTCAAACATAGCTTTCCTTACATTGCTTCCTTTCTGCAACACAAACTTTATAAAACAAATGAAATAAAAAATACATCCATGTTTAATGTAACGTTTCCATAAGCATTTGTGTATGCCATGAACAATGACTATTTTTCTAAAGACTGTAGCAGTCGAGAAAAAATTTGCTGGTGACTTTGACATTTTGGGGCGATAGAAAACGATGTTTTTGATTCAAATAAATAGCTACTGTAAAGAGTCGTTACCGTTATCACTTGTTCCCGTCCACTCACGCTTCCTATTCTAAAGGGAAACGTGATGATCTTTTAGATGATTTCCTGCCAGATGAAAAGGTGTCTCTTGGTCACAAAAGCTAATCTGTTATAACACCCATTAGCAAATTGTGGGGGCCTTTATAACAGGTATTACAAACTGCAACAAAGAGTACTTTTCTACTTTTCTAGCCAAGATGCTGATTTTTTTTTTTAATCCACACAAGAAAATTGACAGAAATTTGTGAATTCCACAGAATTCACTCCTGTTGGTAGAAGACTAATTTCAGGATTTGTGTCTAGATCACAGATCTGCGTTCCACAAAAAATGGCAGTTAACTCAAACAGAAAAACAGAAACAGACTTTTGATACGATGTTGAAAAAGACATCATTGTGATAACTGCATGTAAAGGGTTGCCCCAGATAATTAGAAATAGGGGCAGCATGACTGGGAGACTCAGTTCCCCCAACCCCTCTGTTGGTCTCTGAGCGGTATGGGGGTTAGCAAGGGGTTACAGAGGGAGGGTCGAGGATGGTTATGTGCCAGGGGGCAGGGGGTATATATTAGGGGAAGCAAATAAGGGCAATACCTTTATGGCATCAAGCAAGACCATCATGAACACCACCCTCCCACTCTATATTTGTGACTGTTTAGGCGGGTGAGATGTTATGAGTTAAAAAAAAGGGGTGGAAACATTTTTGTCACAGCTGTTGTTGTTGGGTTGGTTGAGGAGATCCGTGAGATTAATGGCTGGTTGGTCCAATGGTGGGGGAGGCGGTTTCAGGTCTGGGCGGTTTCAGGTCTGGCAATTTTTTATGAGGCTCTTTGGGCCAGGTGCGGCGGAGAGCAAATGGTGTTTTTGGTAGGGTGCTCCTCTGACCAATCCTAAAGTCCAGTTTGTTAATAAAAGGCTGTGACCAGTTGTACACAACCTAATGTGTCAGTATTTATTTGGGGGGATGGGAGTGGCTGGTGGGTGGAGAAAAAGGAAGGTGTGGGGGAGTAAGTAATAGGAGGGTCTACAGCTCATGGATTTTAATTGTCATCATTTGTGAATAAAATTGAAAAAAACTATTATAAAGGGGATATGAATTTGTCAAGGTAAAGTCCCTAGGTTCAATGAGTAAAATTGCAAGAATGCTATGTACAATAGTAAAAGAGAGTCTGTCTGCCAGGGCCATAGCAGCAAGACCATGAAACCGAGACACCTGGAACTTTTCATGCATACTAAAGGGAACCCTACGGGGGGTGTGCACCCGGGTGTTCTTTTTTTAATTGTATTTAAATGCATTAATTCTATGAGTGATTACAATTTATCTGACAATCAAGTCAGTCAGTGGGTGGTGTACCTGTAGGCTATGTATGTTACCTGACATCATAATGCACATAGCCTGGTGGCAGATAAGGAGAGTCATATAGCTATAGATTTTACACAGAAAGCAGCCAAAGAAAGAAAAAAAGAGAGGAAGTCAGTTGACACGTGAGGAGAAACTAAGAATGCTGGAGAAGGGGAGAAAGGCGGAAAGAATTGGGGACATCATACGGTAGTAAAGCAAAGTGATGGGAGGAATAGATGAGGTGGGGGGGGGAGAGAGATGAGGGGACGGAGGGCGAGAAGGAGGGAGACAGTTTATTATTAGTAATTTTGATTACTGCAACCTGTGTGAAGCTGGGTTTGAGGGAGAGGAAGAGAGGGAGAAAGAAAGGGAGAGAAAGGGAGGGAGTGTGTGAAAAAAGAGGTAGGGAGGGAGGTGGTGTGAGGGAGTGGGGGTGAGATGGAGGTAGTGGGCGAGGGATGGATGAATGGAGGTAGGGAGGGAGGGAGGGCGGGAGAGATCATTTATTATTAGTAATTTTGATTACTGCAACCTGTGGGATGCCGGACTTTGACCATCTGGTCCCAAATAAATGGCACAGCTAAATAAAGTTTTACACTGATGGTTTTGTTGAGGGAAAGGTTTGTAGTAAAATGAGTCTCATGGAACAACAGTGCTTCGTAAATAGGAGCCGTCGTGTTGGAGCTAGGTGTGCGCTTTAGGTGAAATAATTCTCCCGCAGGACCTCTGTTTCACAAAAATAAAATAAAAAGATAAGCAGGGGTTGCTGCACTAATTCCAGCCTTCGCCACTTACTTACACATCTCTTTACCTCCATGTGACTCAGCTCACCAAACCACGAACAAGTAGCAAAAAAATATTCATTGGCCCATTCGCTCTTCAGAAGCAGATCAAATACCCATGCATGGATTCTACCCCAGAGGTGCCTGCAACGGTTTGATTGTGAAGTGCTTTGGAAACTGATACTCGCTATGTAAATATTTGGGCCATAGTTCCAGTTTACTAAAGTTCATGGCTTGGATCAGTCTCTGAAACTGTGCCAGGTTTGGTAGAAATATGTCCAGTAATTTTTTTTATAGCAATTCTTTTGAAAGAGTCATGCACTAATAAATTTGTTAGAAACAGCATTTCCTTAGAACACGCAAGCATAAAAAAACGCTTTCATTCCCTTTTGTGATTTTATATTGTGGTTGCATTAAATGTAATAAAGGGCTAGGCTGGCGTTCTAAAAGTTATCTTTCTGCTTTATTACACGTGAAAGTAACAATGACATGAGAAAAGGATGTGTTTGTTGTAACTCACTGCAACCTCTCAAAAATATTTTGTTTGACTCTGCAATAACCGGGTCCACTTATTTTATCCCTGCCATATATAAAAACAAGCCATGCCTCAAATTTCCTAGTTGACTAGGGGGTAGTTGGGTAACTAGGTAACTAGGTGGGGGGTAGTTGTCTCCTCTCCACCCCATTATGATGTCATCTGGCTACATGATTACATGCCTAAGGCTGCGTCCCCGCTAGCGCTGAGCGGACGGCGCTTGTGGCGGTTACTTACATATATAGCTATATGCAAGTCCCCGCTCAGGCTGTGCGCACGTGCTCGTGCGCGGGCTCACGCTCACCCGCGCTTAAGTAAACAAAAAAACTATACTTTCCTGCGCGCTCAACTACCCACAATGCCCCCTCCCACGCACGTGTACATGCAGAACACCCGGCGCTCATGCTTGGAGCGCTCTCCAAGCATAAGCGCGCTCAACGCCAGCGGGGACTCAGCCTAAGGCCTGGGACATAGTAAGCGCTTAGGTGCTGCTGCTCGCTCTTGCTTGCTGCCGCTCGCTCTACCAGGAGCTTTTTGCTGTCCTGGCAGAGGAGACAGCAAGCGCGCTTGGGATGCGGGTATCACTGTGTGTGTGTGTCACTTGGTAGCTGTCAGTGTGTGTGTGTGTGTCACTTTGAAGTGGTCTGTGTGTCACTGGGGAACGTGTGTAAGTGTGTGTGTGTGTGTATATATTATATAATATTTTAAAAATTAAAAAAAAGACATGTTGTGAGAATAAATTATTTATTAACATTGTGCAACTTTGATAAATATATTCACACACATACATCACACACACATACATACATACACACACACACACACACACCCCTCTGTGCTGCCTCTACTCTGGTGGCTCTGCTATCTCTGAACACCGACACAGTAGGGAAAAAAAAGGCTGCAGCCCCATTGGATGGGAGCGGTCATGTGACCGCTCCTCCGCGCGGCAAAATTTCAAACTTGCCTGTTTCTTCTGATTTTCTCAGCCTCCGCACGCATCAGCACGCATGCGGAGGGAGAAACTATAGCCGCGCTGATTACAGATGCAGGGGCTTTGTGCATCTGTTCAGCGCGGCTCAGCCCGCCTCAGCGACGCTGATTTTACTATGTCCTAGGCCTAAGGCTGGGTTCATGGTGAGCACGTGACGTCACCCTGCGTTTCAGCTGCAGCGATTTGTGGCCTGGGTAGACGCGACGGGGAGGCGTGTCCGTGACGTCATGGAGCTGGTTCGCCCTCATTGGCCCACCTGCCCATCACGCTGCAGAATCAAATTGATCAGACACCATCGCGCTGGCGCACGCGCATGGTCTATAGCCGCGATCATTTCCTTAAGGTATTGTGATTGCGCGCGCGCTCCTCCGCGCGGCCTCGCCGACTATGGACGCGGCCTAAGGCTGGGACTAACTTTCTCGTACTACATAACGCGTTTCACTGCTGCTGCAGTTTAATCAGATATCTATCACTGATAAGTATGTGCTGGTAAGGAGAATAATGGGGGAGAGAAAAGGGGGTAAGGGATGGAAGAGAGAAGGCAAGAGAGGAGTGAGAGAGAAAGAAGGCGAGAGACTCCACTAGTGTAAATAATAATAAAAGAAAATCACACTATTATTACACAAGCCCTTTATCCCCTGCACCCAATTTTCCAACTCTACCTGTTCATGAAATGTCTGAGAATTGACTGTATAACCCTGTTCATTTAATGTAACCATGTATTGTTATAACTCAGTGCCCAGGACATGCTTGAAAACGAGAGGTAACTCTCAATGTATTGCTTTGTGATAAAACATTTTATAAATAAATAATTATTATTATCGTTTATTTGTAAAGTGCCAACATATTCCGCAGCGCGGTACAATGGGGTACAGAGTTAAGTATATTACATACACAGTTACATACAAGTGAGGACAAACAAGCACAAACAGATACAAAGGGGTAATGAGAGCTCTGCTCGTGAGAATTTATAATCTAGTAAATTAGATTTTTTTAAAAGCACTAACAGGTCTAGTTCTGGGTCGGGGACCGGGAGACAGTCGGAACCGACAGTAATTGGATTTACTTAGAAAATTTGGCAAATGGCAAAAAAGAAATATAAGGTTGTGTCGACCCCTTCTAGGCTCGCGCCCCTGTTCGGTAATCCGAGGTTCACCCCATGCTTTCAGGGCCAGGGTTTTGAAATTTGGAGAGATAGAGGCATTCAAGAGGCAGCACATCTATTAGAAAAGGACATATGAATGTCTTTTGAGGAATTGATGAAAGTATGGTCTACCCCATATCGAGCTATTTAGGTATATACAGGTCCTCCGACATTGTGTGTGTGTCAGGGCCTCTGTGATGAGGAATTTCCTAGATATACCCGATTTGAAGATTTATGTAAAACAAAAAATATCAAAGAGGTTTGATATCGTCTCTGTACCAGGGGCTAACTCTTAAAATAGATACCCCAAACCATAAATATGTGGACCAGTGGGCTCTGGACTTCCAGACCGAAATAACAAGGGAGGACTGGGAAGATATCTGGCACAATGCGGGTAAAACCTCTATATGTACGGTAACAAAAGAGAACATATATAACATTTTGTTACGTTGGTACTACACCACCAAAAGATTAAAACAGATGTTCCTGGGGACCTCCGACAGATGCTGGAGGGGTTGTGGACAAATAGGAGATTTGGCACATATATGGTGGCATTGCCCAGTAATGCAGGTGTATTGGAAGACAGTTTTGAAACGAATAAAGGATGTGACTGATATCAAAAACCCGTTAGACCCAACCCCGATTATCCTAGCTAAACCTATGGAGGATGTGAATCCTCATACACAGATTGATTCTACATATTCTAACAGCAGCTAGATGCGCTGTAGCCGCGGTGTGGAAAAAGACTCTCCCGCCCTCCAGAAGAGAGGTTATTAGAAGGGTGAATGATGTTCAACTAATGGAGAAACTTACCTCATTTCTGAACCACACCACTAGAAAATATGAGAGGGTCTGGGAGCCCTGGGATGCTGGATAGGGGTGCGCTCCCGGAGGGAGAGAAGATATGGGATTGCTGGTCGAAAAATATGGTGTTTACAAATGATGTATGATATGCAATGTGACAGTTGTGGTTTGTAAGAAATCTGTTACAAAATGGTTGTGCCCCCCCCCTCTTTTTATTTTTTGTATCCTTCCCCTCCCCATTTATGTGTGAAAAATAATAACAATATAAGTTTTAAAAAAAAGCACTAACAGGTCATTCTTAATTGCCACATCATAAAAAAAAAGTATGGAATACAATAGAGAAACTTTGTGTAATTACAAATGTACTTGTGCACCCTGACTTTGGTAGAACACCGATTAGTGGGTATTTATTCACCAAGTATGAAAGGGTTAGAGAGACTATTGTAACATTAAAACCTTTGCAGCTTGAATAATACTTATTTTTACTCTTTCTTTAATGTTGAAAAGGGTACCGCAAATAACCAACTGTGTAATTTGTTGGGTTAACCAAGGTTACTAAGGCCCCATGAATGTAAACAATGCCACAATACCAGTTTTGGTGTCAATGAGCGAGTCATTAACGGTGATGTCACTGAATCACAACGGTGCGTGGAAAACACACAGTATGTTTCATTGGCTAGTACTAATGACATCATAGTTTAAAGTTTGCTCACCAGATAGGAAGTTTGTCTGCTGAAGGAAGGGAAATGTTTCAACTTTGAAACCTTAGAAGCTGAAGGGGGAGTCACAAAGTAATACTGTAATAAAGATAGGTGAAATATCTATATACAGTACAGTGCTCAATGCTAAAAGTGATTCAATTAACAATAATTGGTAAACCAGTGGATTACTTACAGTACAATGCCATTAAATGGCCAAAGCTATTTTGGCTTCAATAATAAAAAGATCTACAGACGTGCGGTAATGACTGGATATGTCATTCATATGAATTATTTGCTTTTATAGCCTGAAAATGTAAAGTACGTCACAACACAAACAACAAACCATTTCCCTAAAGAACATACAGTTGGTTCCTTTCTGCAGCCTGAGACCATGTGGTGTGTACGGATTTGCCCAAAGGCTTGTGAATGTGATGTAATGGTCCTAGGGCAAGCTCAGTGTCTTAACCACAAGGCTCGGGAACATCTCTCCTGCCCTTTCTGCTGTATGACCTTGGACAAGAGCTTTACTTTCATGAGTTAGAGCACTGGTATGTGTTATACTAGCTTTTTTGTTTTTTGCATTAGTGCCCAGAGTAAGTAATATAGAAGAGGAAAGTGATAATGAATATGCAGTCTGGTAACAGGGTCAATTTAACCTGTGGGAAGTGAGCTGATGTTATTAACTTCTTCACTGCAGGAAGGAAAACATCTCATTACTCTACAAATGTGCAGTTACAAGTTAGTACCTTACTGTACCAATTACATGGTGTTAACATCCAATAAAGCATACCTGCCAACTAACTGGATGTTCGAGGAATGACCCTGAGGAAGCCATAGATTGGAATGGCGAAACGCGCAGGGTTTTGGCCCTCGGAGGACTCCGTCTTCTGGAACTGAAATGTCTGGCTCAATCGAGCCACCGTACTGCAGCACGCGCAGACACAGAAGTGCCGGTGCCTACTACCAGGTGAAACAGACGAGTGAGGAAGCCGAGGTGGAGGAAAAGGACTTTAAACATTTGCTGAATCCTACGAGAGATCAAGAGTGGTATGGATGTACCCTTAATTTAATGTGTCTTACAACTGGGAGAATGTGAGTTTGTTTTTTCTCCCAGCTTTGTGTATTGTGCTATTAAAACGTATTATGCTATGTCTTTTCCTATGTGTATCTTTTGAGGAACCAAGGAGATTGCAGAGACATCCATCACCAGTATTATTTTGAGTGCTTTATTCACTTATTAGCACTGCACTTAGTGGTTTATATTGTTTGTATATCAAACAACACTCTCTCAATTGCGCTTCAATCTTCACCTATATTCTTTACATTAATGGCAGTTACAATGTGGAGATCATTACCCGTGGAGTCTGTGATGGCAGATATAATAGATACCTTTAAAAAAAGGAAGGACATTTTTTTGTAAAGGAAAGGTAAACAGGGATATACCAAATAAGTATACATGGGAAAGATGTTGATCCAGGGAGTAATCTGATTGCCAATATTTGGAGTCAGCAAGTAATTAATTTCCCCCTCCTAATAAGCCATAATTGGATGATGTTTCACTGGGGGGTTTTGTTTGCCTTCCTCTGGATCAATATACTGTAAGTACGGATATAGGATAAAGTATCTGTCGTCTAAATTTAGCATAGGTTGAACTTGATGGACGTATGTCTTTTTTCAACCTTATCTACTATGTAACTACTGTATGTAACTGTATCATAATCATGCTACTGGCCTCGCCACTTAATTGGCTGCTATGGTGCATCCCTCAAAATGCTCCCCCTCTCAGTGTACATCAGAAACCTTACATACACCTTACAGTATGCATACATCTATTCATTATGTGTGAAATTCTCCATGATCACAAAGTCCACATGTGTTTTTCATATACTCTAAAGGGTCCTATGAGCCTGTTTATCAGAATTAAAAGAGTTAGACTACTATACTAAAATATAAAAAGGGGCTATAAATGATTAACTATAGCAACCTCCAACACGGCAAGGAATAATATTACTACAGTATATGAGGGGGATATTGGCTTAAGTCTGCAATGCTATTCCTTTCCGTTGACTGATAAGTTGCTGCTGTTTGCACGGTTTTGCAGCAGGGAATTGCATTCACGTACAGCACTGAGCTCCCCTTCAGCGTTATGATCACAGACACATTCTGCGATTCTTTGCACCTCCTCCTGCCTGCACAGAAAAGAGCACCAGTGTCACATCCCATCTCAGTGAAATCCAGGCAGTTGCTCTCACATACAGTAGCTCCCTGCCTTTTCACACATTTAACTTTTACCTCCCCCAGAGAACTGCGGCAGGAGGATCAAAGAATGTGTCCTTAGGAGAGGTATTAATCCCATTGAGTCTGGAGGGTCTGTCAGTTTCATGCTGTCCATCCCATCCCTCACTCATTTCATTACTCCGCTTATCCAAAAAAAAAAAAAAAAACATACTCCAGACTACTGAATATTTTTTTCTTTGCTACAACATACCTGCTGCTGTTTTTGCAGCATTCACGTATTTTCCCATGTTTGCTTGTACAAATGGAGGATACGTATCCACCTTAGGGAACGCAGTGTCCTGGTTCAGGCAATGTCACGTTGTGAGCCCTGATTTCACAGAGATTTATGCATCTGGGCCTCAGTTTCTTCTCGGTCATTTGTAAGTGGATTCTTTTTTTTTAGGAATTCCTAGCACTTCACCGGACAGGTTCCTCCCTCCGTGGAAATCTTTCCCGGTGCAGTACTCTCATCCTCACTCTCTCCATCCATATTATTTTTTTAATGTCCCTTCTTGATATTGCTGTAATTTTCTTTACTTCGTTCTCTACCTCTTTTTCTCTCCCTCTCTTACTTTGCCATTGAATGGAAAAGGAGAGTGTTACAGTGGTACATGCAACCACACACGCGGGTTATCTTGATAAGGCTTCTTTATTGAGCCTTAAAACATACAGCACACAAAACAAAATAGCTTCTCTTCAGCATACAAAAACAAAATAGCTTCTTTTCAGCATAGAAAACAAGGCAGCTTCTCTTCAGCATGCAGGACACAGACAGTTCATCACACATGTACTTTGAAAAACAGACCTTATAGCAGTAATCTCTTCAGAACTTTAGTCCTGTCTCCTGACCAGCTAGCTTGCATGTGTGTACAGCCTGGGGGTTTTAAAACACCTTGATTATGCAGCTGGGGTCAGACTAATTAAGCAACCCTTCTCAACTGAAACTTAACCTCGTCACTGTTGCACTGCAAGCCTAAACATAGGTTTGCCAGGTATATGGCTGGTGACGTTCATTCACCCTGTCACATTCCTCCCGTTAGTGTGTGGCTAGGGCCACGCACGGCTGAAGCCCGACCATCCACCCCTTCTCTAGAAAATAAGTCAGCATTTGCATTTTCTTTTCCAGGCCTGTGCTGAATCTCAAATGAGAAGGGTTGGAGGGCCACATACAACCTGGTCAATCTAGCATTGGAGTCCTTCATACTATTTAACCACTTCAGTGGAGCATGATCCGTCACCAGAGTAAAATGGACTCCTGCCAGGTAATGCCTCAAAGCCTCGATTGCCCACTTTACTGCGAGGCACTCCTTCTCAATCACTGAGTAGGTTTTTTCCTCGGGAACAATTTCCTACTCAGAAAAAGGATCGGATGTTCCACTCCCTCAAACTGTTGTGACAACACTGCCCCTAGCCCTATCTCTGATGCATTGGTTTGCACCACAAAAGGCATGTTCAAGTCTGGGCTTCTAAGGACAGGACCCTCTGATAGACACCTTTTTATGTCCTCAAAGGCTCTCTGACACTCCCTTGACCATACCACTTGTGTAGGGGCACACTTATTTGTGAGGTCCGTTGATGGGGCTGCAACTTCCGATTAGTTGGGGATGAACCGCCGATAGTACCCTGCTAAACCCAGCAGAGAGCGTATCTGCGTTTCTGTTTGAGGGGTCGGAACTTCTTTCAGGGCAACTACCTTGTCGGCTAGTGGCCTTACTTTTCCACCTCCCACTGCATACCCTAAGTATTTGGTTTCCGCCTTACCTAAGGCACATTTTTTAGGGTTGGCTGTGAGCCCTGCCTTTCTTAGAGACTTGAGGACCGCTTTCAGCCTATTTATATGGGCCCGCCAGTGTTTACTATAAATGACAATGTCATCTAGGTAGGATGCGGCATACGCCCTATGGGGTCTCAGCACTTTATCCATGAGTCTCTGAAATGTGGCTGGGGCTCCATGCAGTCCAAATGGCATTGTCACTTTTCCTCTAAAGGTATTTGCCAGTATCCTTTTGTTAAGTTCAGCGTGGATATATATTCCGCGTTACCAAGGGCGTCAATTAACTCATCCACCCTTTTCATCGGATATGCGTCAAACTTGGATACCGCATTGACCTTTCGGAGGTCCACACAAAATCTTACCTTCCCATCGGGTTTAGGGACCATAACTAGTGGACTACACAACTCACTGCATGATTCCTCAATCACTCCTAAGTGTAACATTTCTTGTACCTCCTTCTCTACCAGTGCCCTACGACTTTCAGGCAACCTATAAGGACGGGAACGTACTTTTACCCCAGGTGCTGTCTCGATCACATGTGAAATTAAATTAGTTTGCCCTGGCAAATCAGAAAAAACATCATGGAATTGTGTAATTATTTGTAACAAGTCCCCTTTTTGTTCAGAGGACAACTGTCTACCCATTGGGATTTTATCATCACCCACGATGTTCTCCCGTGGGGGCTGCGGATCCAAGTCCGTTTCCTCCTCCTGAATAGAGACCGCTGCATCTTCCAGGATTTCAGCAAGTTCACATGGTAAATTCTTCCTTTCATGTGCATACACATGGTAAATTTGTTTACCCTTCCTGGATCCTGGTTGAGCGATCTCGTAATCCACATCACAAGTGCGGTGGAGTACTTCGAATGGGCCCTGCTATTTGGCTAGGATTTGCTCTCACAACTGGGTAACAAAAACATCACCTGATCTCCTGGGTGAAACACTCTCATACGAGCATTTTGATTGTAATGTCTCTCCTGACTGTCCTGGGCTGATCTAAGATTCTTTCTAGCAAAATGCCCGACCACATCTAGGCGCTTCCTAAGGTCCAATATATATTGCAGGGTATTCTTAGAAGGGGACCGCTGTTCCTCCCAGGACGCCTTTAGGAGGTCTAGGATACCCCGGGGTTGGCGGCCATACAGCAGTTCAAATGGAGAGAATCCCGTGGAGGCCTGGGGAAATTCCCGCACTGCAAACAGCAGAAAAGGGAGAAGTTCATCCCAGGCTCTCTTCTCTGAATCTACAAATTTCCTCAGCATCCCTTTTAGAGTTCGGTTAAATCTTTCCACCAATCCGTCAGTCTGTGGATGGTAGACCGATGTCCGAACAGACTTGACCTCTAGTAATTTTAAGACATCCTGCATCAGTTTAGCCATAAAATTTGTACCTTGGTCTGTCATCATAACCTGGGGAAGTCCAACCCGTGAAAACAGCTCCAACAACTTGTTGGCTACTTGCTTCGCCGTTGCTGTTCTCAGGGGGAACGCCTCAGGATATCTTGTTGCATAGTCAACTATTACAAGAATAAACCTGTGTCCTTTCGCAGAAGGTTCTAGAGGTCCTACCAAGTCTACCCCATTCCTCTCAAAGGGAACTGACACCAAGGGTAGAGGAACCAAAGGGGCTGGTTTTTGTCCCTTCGGACTAGTTAGCTGGCACTCCGGACATGCCGCACATAACTTAGCAATATCACTATGCATCCCTGGCCAATAGAATTGGGACGAAATACGGTCCAATGTTTTATCCCTGCCAAGGTGACCACCCCAAGGGACGGTATGGGCTAGAGCAAGCATGTCAAACTTCAGTCCTCGAGGGCCGCAAACAAGCCAGGTTTTCAGGATATCCCTACTTCAGCACAGCTGGCTCAATTAGTGGGCTAGAGTGAACACAGATTTAACAAACGCCTTGGGAACCAATATCTGTCTGGTGACCTCCCCTGTTTGTGTCTGCCTATTCACCCTATATAGGATATCCTGATAGCTCAAAATGGGGGAATACTATCACCCCCTGTGCATCTAAAATCTGTTCATCAAATTTTACCACCTTATCATACTGTCTAGCAAGGACTGGGTCTTCCCTTTGCCTCTGGCGAAAATCAGGGAGGTATATGTCTGGTAAATCTCCATGGCCCATATCCCCCTCCCTCTGGCCATCCCCAGCCATCACTTTTGACTTCTGGCTACTAGAATGGTCACCTTGAGACCCAGATTTCTGCAACCAGTCCTGTTTGTCAGAGCGTCTTTGCTTCCGAGTCTTTGGAACCCGGTGTCTACTGGGAAAAAGGTCTGCCGAGAAGGGGAACAGTTTGCCAGGGTTCTCCTGAGCCATAGAATAAGGCTCCTCTTGAGAGACTGGAGCCATTAGGTCCAAAAAGAAAGGCCAGTCCCGGCACAACGGGGGCAGGGAGCCAAGGAGTGACTCCTACTTCGAGGTAGGCCTCCTTGACCTTTTACCTGTAGCCGGATTTTGGCCGTCGGATATCGTTTTATATCGCCGTGTATACGTTCTATACTCCATGGAGAGTCAAAAGAACACATGTTAGGCGGTAACAGTTCCTGGAAGTCCAGAGTTTTCCCAGAGCCCAAATCTACAAGGGCCTGGACGTTTTTTCCACCAACATGGGCTGGAAGTAGCCAAGGCTTGTAATTTTCTCCAGTGAAGGCCGAGGCGACGGTCCTGCTGAAGGAACAATCCATCTGTGGACAGTCCACATGCCGGTGGCCTTGTTCTCCGCAGGCGGAACATGGAGAGGGTTCCCTCGCAGGAGGGGGCCGTGGATAGCGCTCCGCTGGACTGGATACTGGAGACCAGGCATCTGGTGGGTCCTGTGGGTGACGTTCTCGGAAGTTCCTCTTATTTGGCAACAAGCCGACATCAGGAAGGGGATGAGGGTCTCGGTGGTGTCCGGCGTTTTGACTTCTTCCTTGTTGGAAGGGCTGCTCCTTTCGTGGCACTTGGCGGTTGCGCATGGAGGGGCCTTAGTTTCCCCGTTGTTCTAATCTCCCTCTTTGGGTTTCCGCAAGTACTGGTGAAGTTGGATCTGTCGGGTCCAGGGCACTCGCCTGATCCTTGGCCCCAAGGAAGTTCTCAACGGATCGGACCGCCAAAGCTAGGGTTTCAGAGCGTGCGGAAGGGGGTATTATCTGTAGGAATTGTTCCAAAACCACTTGCTCAAGAATGGTCTCCTTAGTGCACTCCTCGGGTTGTTTCCAGCGAGTACACAAGTCCAATATCC
Organism: Ascaphus truei; assembly: GCF_040206685.1. Classification (NCBI taxonomy): domain Eukaryota; kingdom Metazoa; phylum Chordata; class Amphibia; order Anura; family Ascaphidae; genus Ascaphus; species Ascaphus truei. Next base: position 327,037,314 of record NC_134485.1, on the reverse strand, counting down.
GCTGAGTGAGGACCCGGGGTCTCATCTTAGCAGTGTACTTCAGGTTCCGGAACTGTTGCCGGTAGGTCTCTGGGGTCAGACCTAAGCTATCCAGTATGGCGACTTTTACTTGTTGGTAGTCCATTGCCTGATGTGCTGGGAGGCCCTGATATGAGGCCTGGGCTTCTCCTATGAGGAGCGGGGCCAAAGCAGTTGCCCAGCGATCTGAGCTTCGGCAACCCTTTCAAATGTCAGTAGAAAAGCCACTGGATCCTCGTTCGGAGCCATTTTCCTCAGGAGGACCGGGGGTTTGTCCGCAAGTTCTGGACTGGCAGACCCCTGGAATTGGGTCAGCAGCTTGGCCATCCGCTCATCCTGTGCTGCCTGCTGCTGGATTAGGAGCTGGGTTTACTGCTGCAATAGTAGTTGGGCCTGCTCCTGCATTAACAGTCCCTGCTGTTTGGTCTGCTCCTGCATTAACAGTCCCTGCTGTCTGGTCTGCTCGCACAGAAACTCTTTTAAAAATTCTTCAATTTTTCTCATTTTTGTGTGTGTGTGTGGCCCTTCAACTGCAGGGGCCTCTCAAAATACCGGCACTTCTGACACCATATGTCGCAGGGTACATGCAACCACACACGCGGGTTCTCTTGATAAGGCTTCTTTATTGAGCCTTAAAAACATACAGCACACAAAACAAAATAGCTTCTCTTCAGCATACAAAAAACAAAATAGCTTCTCTTCAGCATGCAGGACACAGACAGTTCATCACACATGTACTTTGAAAAACAGACCTTATAGCAGTAATCTCTTCAGTATTTCAGTCCTGTCTCCTGACCAGCTAGCCTGCAGGTGTGTACAGCCTGGGTGTTTTAAAACACCTTTATTATGCAGCTGGGGTCAGACTAATTAAGCAGCCCTTCTCAACTGAAACTTAACCTCGTTACTGCTGCACTGCAAGCCTAAACATAGGTTTGCCAGGTATATGGCTGGTGACGTTCATACACCCTGTCACAGAGAGATACAAAAAACAAGGCAAGGAAATGCAGTAAAAGTGAAGGGGAGCTTAACTCCTAAAGTGCCGCCCAGTACACCAATAAGGAATAGAAATGTTATAAAAAAAAAAAAAAAAAAAAAAGTATCACGTCCACAATTTCACATAAGCCAACCTGAGAATACGGATAAAAACGTGGTACTTCCTTTTCTGCCGTTAATCGAGAAGAGTGCAGCATATTACGGTGGCCCTACATCAGGTCAGTGAATGGAAGCCATTGTTTAAAGGATGCAAAGCACTTGCACACGTGTATGTGTACGTACTGCTACATTTATGTCAACAATTCCTGACCCAAAACGGACATTTCAAAAGAAAAATGCTAATGGTAAAGGTGGAAATCACCAGTCAACATTTTCTTGTATAAATTGGCTTTCCTATATTTTTTTACTCCGACGGCACATTCCATTGTGGAAACCTCCAATATGTTTATATTTTGGAGATGTAAAAATAGTTCTCACTGGTGTCAGCATTTATTATATTCTAACTACTGTACTGCTTTAGAACTCCTTGATCACTGTGTTCTAGAACCGATTTAACATTCTGCCCACTGGCAAACGGCAAAATTAGTTTGTGTTCTATATTTCATGATATTTGTTGTTGCTGTTTTGACAGTTAGGCTTTTGTGCCCAATGGGCGTTTGTCATTAAACTGCAATAGTGCCGATCAGGGCACTGTAGTTAAGGGCGTGAATTAGGGCACATTGAAGTTAATGCCCGTTGCCATTCAACAGTGCCCTGATTGGCACTATCACAGTTTACTGAATATCCCCCTTATTGCAAAATTACTACCCATATCTTAAACTGTTATAAATAGCGTCATGTTTCATGGCTGAACTCTTTCAATTCATTGCAAAGCCAACATCTGGAATCTGCAGCTTTAAATAGGTAAGACCAGTGGTGGGATTACATTTTTTTAACACCTGGTTATTACCTGGGGGCGGCAGGCGGCATCTAACAGCATCTTCCGGCATCTAGTTCCCTTCTCAAAATGGCCGCGCGGCGTCACATGGTGCCGCGTTGCCATGACAACGCAACACCGTGTAACGTGATGTCGCGTAGCGTATTGTTGTCATATCAACGGACGTAACGTGATGTGGTTACATCACGTGGCGTTCCCGTTGGTATGGCAACGCGGCGCCATTTGACGCCGCACAGCCATATTGAGAGGATTTGCAGGGAAATAGACGCAGGAAAATGCTGTTAGACGCCTCCCTGACAGGTGAATGAAGGTAAGAGAATTAAGCACCAGTTCGGCGAACTTGTGAAATTTTAGTAACAGGTTAGCACGAACCGGTGCGAACCGGCAGAATCCCACCACTGGGTAAGACTCCAATAAAGGGGGTTGGTCAACATATCATCAGCGCGCCGGAAGTAAACTTGGCACAGCTTCCAGCATGCCGACGTCAGAGCCCCGGCGCGCGCCAGCAGTGGAAGCTCGGCGGCGTGGGACAGAGAGAGGAAAGGTCCTGCCGGCCGCTGGGAGTCGGGGTCCGGCCGCAACCAGCAGCAGTGCCTTGCCAGAAGTCGGGGGACATTTGCAGCGCCGGCCGGGCCCCCCCAGCCAGCGGACCCCCGCAGACACCGGGCCTGGCTTGACCCAAGGTAAGTCTGTATTGTTATATGTATTGGGGGGGCTTGGTTGATATTTTCATATGTATTGGAGGTTGGGGCAATTTTTATATGTATTGTGGGGTTTGGGGGTATTGTTATATGTATTAGGGGGCTTGGGGAAAATTGTATATGTATTGGGGGGCTTTGGGGAATTTTTATATGTATTGGGGGGCTTGTGGGTATTGTTATATGTATTGGGGGGCTTGTGGGTATTGTTATATGTATTGGGGGGCTTGTGGGTATTGTTATATGTATTGGGGGGCTTTGGGGAATTTTTATATGTATTGGGGGGCTTGTGGGTATTGTTATATGTATTGGGGGGCTTGGGGGAATTTTTATATGTATTGGGGAGCTTGGGGGAATTTTTATATGGGTTGGGGTATTTTTTATATGTATGGGGAGGGTTGTTTTTTTATATGTATTGGGGAGGGTTGTTTTTTTATATGTATTGGGGATGGTTGTTTTTTTATATGTATTGGGGATGGTTGTTTTTTTATATGTATTGGGGATGGTTGTTTTTTTATATGTATTGTTTTATTTATTTTTAATGGATTGGGCTCTTTTTTAGATGTATTGGTTTCTTTTGTAGATGCATTCGGGTATTTTTCATATGAATTTGGGTGGGTTTTATATGTATTGTATTTTTTTATATGTACTGTATTGTTTTATGTATATCTATATGTATGTATGGGGGGTTATATGTATTATTATTTTTTATATATATGTACAGTATTGGGTAGGTGGATTTTTTGTATGTATTTGGGGGGGGGGGGAGGTTGTATATATTTCCCGGGGTGGGGATTTTTTTGTATGTATTGTTGGTTGTAAGTTTTTTTCATTGGGGGGGTGGGAAGTTTTTTTTTTTGGGGGGGGGGGGGAGAAAGGAGGTCACCCAGTCAGAAATGTAGTCCTGGGCCCCAGGAAATCTGTCTGCGGCCCCGCATATCATGCGCTAGAAATTAATTAACACATTGTGCTCTTTGTTTTTTTTCCCTATTTTCTGCTTGTGTCTGTTGAATGTAAGAAGCTTGTTAATCAAGTTCCCAACCTTTGAACTGATTTGTCAAAATGGACGATTTCTGCATTGCAAATGCCTAGAAATAGGGGGAACAATGACATCAAGAGGCCAAATTCGATACATCCCATTATATGGCACAAGTATCTCCTCATTCTCATTCTATGGGCGCTACCCAAATGATGATGCCCATGGTGTCACATGGGAGCAAGGTACTTGAACACATGTACAGTACATCACACCGCTCTTACCCTTTATTCAATAGCAATATTGCCTTGAAACTGTATGGAAACCCTTTGCCTTTCTGGTAAGTGCGTCTGCAAGGAGCCACGGTCGATGTATGAGGTGTATAGTATCAGCCACGGAGCTACTCATATGCGTCATTAAGGAGGTGTGTTTTAAGGAGTGTCTTAACGGTGGATAGAGAGGGTGCTAGTCGGGTATTGAGGGGAAGGGCATTCCAGAGGTGCAGGGAAGTCAGTGAGAAAGGTTTAAGGCGGGAGAGGGCTTTAGACACAAAAGGGGGTAGAGAGAAGATATCCTTGAGCAGAACACAAGAGTCAGGATGGTGTATAGCGAGAAATTAGGGCTGAGAGAACATCCTGGGAGAAAGGGGGGAAAAGCCATCTCACGGTCTATGTGACCCACTGAAAATGCATATTGTGGGTTTTATTTGGGAGAGGTTTAATGTAGAGAGTAAGAGTGAATGTCCCTTTCAGTTACCTTGCTAGATGGTTTTATATGTGCACGGTATTAGTGCTGAATGGAATAAGATAAGGCGGGTCAGGGCAGAGGAATGTCCAGCTATGTGTACTTGTTACTTGATAAATCATATGTTGCTAATCATAAGGATTCCAAAAGTTTTGAAATAAAGGTCACTCGATTTTACCACTATTAATCTGTGCTTTTCCAGTAATCACTGCATATGCACCGGGCCATCACTCGGTCATCTGCACTTTAATAACAGCACTGTCACTGTAACTAACCGCTTCGGTTATAGAGCAGTGTTTTTCAACCGGGGTTCCATGTGAACACTCCTCAGGGTTCCGCAGCCGCCAGGAAGGGAGAGCCGGGACAACTCTTCCAGCTGTCCCAAGACCGGCGGCACCCCATGTAGCTGTACCCCGGCAGCCGCCCGGTCATACTTCTATGCTTCCTCTCCTTGCCTGGTCCGGTCGGCGCAGCTGACCGGAGGGAGAGAGGATCGGCTGCGCGCGCTAACACGGGGGGAGGGGTGAGTGTAAGTGTGTAAGTGGGAGTGGAAGTGTGTGTGTGTGTGTTTAGGTGGGAGTGTGTGTGTGTAGGGAGAGTGTGTGCGTGCAAGTGTCTAATCCACGCCGACTCTTCTCTGTCTTCGACTCCCTACTCAGACCACCTCTGCTACCTGTTCTTCTTCCTCCATCTCACCTCAGGACTTTGCCAACTATTTCAAGGAAAAGGTGGAATCCATATGCCGGGCCATCCCCACTGTATCCTCCTCCCATCCTACACCTCTTCCTAACTCTCCTCCTGCATTCCTTGACTCTTTTTCCACTGTCACGGAGGAGGATGTGTCGCTGTTGCTGATCTTCTCTTACCCCTCTACCACATGCCCTCTTGACCCCATTCCCTCCCACCTCCTAAAACGTCTTGCTCCTACTATAATCTCTACGCTCACACACATTTTTAACGCCTCCCTCTACTCTGGTACCTTTCCCTCCTCCTTCAAGCATGCAACAGTCATACCATTACTCAAAAACAGCAAGCGTGACCCTACCTGTCTTTCTAACTATCGACCTGTCTCCCTCCTGCCTTTTGCCTCTAAACACCTTGAATGTC
>NC_134485.1:326981841-327026841 GCF_040206685.1 Ascaphus truei | reverse complement strand
AAAGACACGGGTGCCCAATGCTACATCAAATTGACATAAATATATATTCATGATGTGGTGGGTGTGGGAGTTTGAGCTAGCTGGGAATGTGTGTTAATCAATTTCTGATTGGTAACAGTTGTATGGAGGTAGGTGGCACCTCCCCCCAGAGCTCACTCCTCACCTTTTTAACTTGGGAGGTCTTTCACTCTGCTGCAAGAACAGGACCTATTATGGTTCTTTCCCCTCATACAGAGGTAAAAGGAAGGGTTCACAGTGTAGTGTAGGATCTGGATTATTGGTTATACCTTGACGTTTGGTATGCAGGCTTATAACGCTTTGGCCAAAGGGTTTAACTAAATAACCACGTAATTATTATTGAAGTGAAACTTCTTTAGTGGCACCTATTCTCATGGGGCAAAACTGGAGCGAAGGAGACGAAAATGAAACGGAACGCGGGAAGCGGGGGGTTTGAGCGCGCCGCTTCCCACACAGACTGCCGGAGGGGGGGGGCTCTTAATCACGGTATCAGCCCCTCACATACAGCGGCCGCGTCTCCGTGGGGGAGGGGGGGATGAGAGGAGGGGAGGAGGAGGGGGAGGAGGGGAGGAGGAGGGGGAGGGGGGGGAGGAGGGGGAGGGGGGGGAGGAGGGGGAGGGAGGGAGACTCAGACAGAGCCGCAGCTCCGCCTGGGGTGGGGGGGGAGTCAGGAGAGAGGGGGCAGGACACAGAAAGAGAGACACACACATATACACATATACACACACACACACTGACTGACACACATACACACACTGACTGACAGACATACACACATACTGACTGACACACATACATACATACACACACTGACTGACACACATACACACACACACTGACTCACACACATACACACACTGACTCACACACATACACACACACACTGACTCACACACATACACATAGACTCACATACATACACACACTGACTCACACACATACACACACACACTGACTGACACATACACTGACTGACACACATACACACACACTGACTCACACACATACACACACTGACTCACACACACACACACACACACACACACACTGACTCACACACATACACAGACTCACATACATACACACACACACTGACTGACACATACACTGACTGACACACATACACACACACTGACTGACACACATACACACACACACACACACACTGACTGACACACATACACACACACACTGTCTGACACACATACACACTACACTGACTGACACACACACACTGACACACATACGCACGCACACTGACTGACACACATACACACGCACACTGACTGACACACACGCACGCTGACTGACACACATACGCACGCTGACTGACACACATACGCACGCACACTGACTGACAGACATACGCACACTGACCGACACAGAGAGACATTCACACAACAGAGGGAGACATACACTGACACACACACACACACATTGACTGACACACACACACACACACATTGACTAACACACACTGACACACACACACACACACACACTGACTGACACACTGACACACACACACTGACTGACACACATGCACACACTGACTGACACACATGCACACACTGACTGACACACATGCACACACTGACTGACACACATGCACACACTGACTGACACACATGTACACAGTGACCGACACACATACACACAGTGACCGACACACATACACACAGTGACCGACACACACACAAACAAACACACATACATACTCTCTGACTGACACACATACATAGTCACTGACTGACACATACACTGACTGACACATGTGTGCCGAGCACGCGCGTTATAAGTACATTTCTGTGACAAAAGTCAAAGAAGTTTCACTTACTATGCGCGTGCACCGCACACACAGCTTTTTTATTAATGAAGTATTTGATTGTAAGCTCTTCGGGGCAGGGATTTCCTTTCCTGTTGTCTGATTTTGCTGCACTTATTGTATAATTATAATTCCCTGTACTGTATTCTTTGTGAAGCGCTGAGTACACTTTTGGCGCTATATAAATAAAGCTATACAATACAATACAATTTGAACTTTATAATTATTACCATATATGTTTTGCCAATTTGATGCAGCATTGTTGTATACATTTGCCACGCCCCGTAGCACTTTTTTTTGACAAATATATATTCATGATGTGTTGGCTGTGGGAGTTTGAGCTAGCTGGGAATGTGTGTTAAATAAAAAATCTATACTTACACGCGCGCTGAACTACCCGCATGCCCTGTTAATGCACAGATCACGCAATAACTGTGATAACTACCCTGGGGGTTATTTATTAAACTGCAATAGTGCCAATTCAGGCACTATCGCATGGAAACTCCCGTTGATTGGCACTCAACCAGTTTAATAAATAAACCTGTGCACAGGCAAAGATCCATATCCATCCGCTCCAAGAAAAAAGTAGAACTCACCAGCAGGAAAATTTAAAACCTAATTTATTAAGCTACATAAAAAAACAAAATAGCGCCATAGTGAGAAAGCACCTTAGTGGGCGTGAAACGCGTGGGAGAGTATTTTGTTCTGTTTGTTTATTTTGTTTTTTATGTAGCTTAATAAATTAGGTTTTAAATTTTCCTGCTGGTGAGGTCTACTTTTTTCTTGGAGCGGATGGATATGGATCTTTGCCTGTGCACATTGCTACCGTGAGAGGATCTACAACCCCCACCGGATGCCCCAGGGAGACGTCTCTACACGTCGGGGTTACAATGGACTTCCAGGGAGCCAGGCGGTGATCGTTTGTGAGTAACGAGTACTCCACACCGGGCGCAGCCGGGGCGAACCATGGGAGACGGAGTGAGTTGCGTTCTCACGTTAATGTCCCCTTAAAGTGTTCTGTTAAACCCTCCTTGCCTTCCCTGCTACCTTACACCGTTTGTGTACCCTTTTAACCCATATTATCCGGTGCTAACTCCTAGGACTATTCATGTTATATGGCTGCTGCAAGCAGCATTGACCGTCACTCTTTGAGCTTGTACACGTTTTTTTTTCAGAGTAATAAATAAACTTCACTGCAATCACATCACTGAAATAACTACTTTGCCACTTGCATCATCACGGCTCTGTTGCTGCATTTACTGCAAATTAATGGTAGTTACAGCACTGCCACAGCCACTACTACAGCCAGTACTATGCAAACCCTGCATTCCCATGCGTCACTGTAATATCACTGTATTCATCCCAATGTCACAGCAAGCAGTGTTATCACTAAATAACATAGGCACGGTGCGATTGCTGGCTTTCCTTCATTGCTACTAGTTACTGTGCTGCTATAACAATTGGCTTCCTCTCTTCCATCAGTTGCACTGGAACTAAATCAGTTACTTCTGAGGCACCATAAATTATGCTGAGCACCTTGTAATCTATAAAGATAACTGGGATTAAAGCAGCAATCAGCTCTGCAGGAGTGCAGAACACTTGTTTGGGTGGGGTGTTTTACCAGCTCTGTATCATACATATATTACCACAACTTAAACAATGAATTAAAATTTGAGTTACTGGTGCTGCTAAATCCATCAACTAATAGAAAGCTGCAACATTATTGCAGTGTCATCAGGAGTTGACATTGCAACTTTGTATTGGTGACCCAGCAACCATATATGTCACAACTGTCACAGCAGAACTACAAACACCCCACTGTTCAGGTCATGTAATTGAAAAAAAAAAAAAAATACCCAATTTGGAGAGCATTGCTGCTTTCACAACACAAAAACAATAGAGGGTATCCGCACTAAGCTTCCGGAAGGGTCAACATTTTTTAAAAGCCCCCCCAAATAAAAAACATAACATAAATGTCGATTTTTCACCGGGTCCCTGTGTCAGTGGCCTTGCGAACACCCTCTCCCCCTCTCATACACCTCCTCGTGATCAACCCCCTCTATTTCTCTATCCCTTCTCACACTCCCCCTCCCCCTCCCCCATGTATTTCTCTCCCCACCCTCACCCTCTCCCCCTTTCTTAATTTTCCTCCCCCCACCCTCACGCTCTCCCCTTTCTTAATTTTCCTCCCTACCTCTTACCCCCTTTCCTCTTACACGCCCTCTCTCTCTCTCCCCCCTCTCTCTCTCTCTCTCTCTCTCCCCCACCGCTAGGGTTGCCAGGTGTACAGTATTCAATCGGAATGTCCTGTATTTGGACACTGTCCAGTAAAAAAATTGAGGTAAAACTGGACATGTATTTGTCCGGTATTACCTCTCTGAACATAGTGACCTGACCAGCTCGGGGGGGCGCGGGATTTCCCTGAGCAGGGAGAGAGCAGGGCTGTTGCTAGGGTGCTGTTCAGCTTCCTCCATCCTGATTGGCTCCTGCTGGGTAATGCAACCAATCAGGAGGAGGTGTCAGGGGGTGGGGACAAGGAGAGGAGGAAACAGCATGAAGTGTAGAGGGGTGTGTGTATGTGTGGCGAGCGCGTTGCACCTTTAACCATTGTGTCCAGTATTTCTGGAGAAGCCATATGGCAACCCTACCCACCGCACTCCCCCTCTCACTCAACCCCCCCACACAAACACTCAATTTCCCTCCCCCCACACAAACACACTCAATTCCCTCCCCCACCAGGGCCGCAGACAGATATCCCAGGGCCCAGGACTAGAGTTACGTCCGGGGACCTACCCCCCCCCCCCCAACGGTATTGCGAGACCTCCCCCCCCCCACTGGACACCTCCCAATTCACCTCTATTTCCCACCCTCTTCCCATGTATTTCTCTCCCCTCCGTCTCACTCCCTCTTCCTCAATCCCTCCTCCCACCTCGCATGTATTTCTCTCCCCTGCATTTCACTCTTACTCCCTCTTTTTCTCACACTCACTCCCTCCCTCTCGCCCCACTCCCCCCAAACATTTTAAAAAGCTTCCCACTCCCCCATACATTTGAAAAAGCCCCCCACCCCCCCCCCAGTACATTTTAAAAAGCCCCCTTCTCCCCCAATATATTTTAAAAAGCCCTCCACTCCCCCAATACATATTAAAAAGCCCCCCCCCACCCCCTAATTCATATAAACAAGATCCCCAATACATATTTAGAAAAAATAGACTTACCTTGTGGATGGTCTACGAAGCGCCCATCCGGCCAGCACTGCATTTTGGGCCCGACCTCTGGCCAGGCCTGGCTGCCGGTCCTTTCGCAGCCGGACCCTGGCTCTCCCTCACTGCAGGCTTCTGTCCCTCGGTCCCACGCCGAGATGATGCGCCGCCGGGTCCCCCTCCATGCCGTCACGCGCCAGATGCAGGGCCAAGCCTATTTCCGGTGCGCTGACGTCACAGAGGCCCGTCAGTGTGGGACAGTGATAGCGGCCTGCAGGCATGAGATAGAGCCGGGGCCCGGTCGTGAGAGGACCGGCAGCAAGGCCTGGCAAGAGGTCGGGGCCAACTTGCGTCTCACTCACTAGAATGCATCTCATTCACTCGAAAGTAGTCTCCCTCACTAGAATGCATCTCCTTCAATGGAAGGTAGTCTCCTTCAATGGAAGATAGTCTCCCTCAATGAAAGGTAGTCTCCCTCAATGGAAGGTAGTCTCAATCACCAGAAGGCAGCTTGGAGCCCCTCAGCGACGGGGCTCATGACTGCTGGGGCCAGGCTCCCTCCTCTTCCCACCTATCCCCCACCCCTTGCGGGGTCCCCATACCGCTTGCGGGGTCCCCTCACCTGTAGCGCTAGGATGCGCATTGCCTCCCCGTCCCGGCCGGATACTGCTTCCCCTCCCTTCTGCATGCACGTCCCTCCCCCTTCCCCCCTTTTGTTCCCACCATGCCACGGGGGAGGGGGATTTAAACTGGGCAGGGAGCGGGAAGGCAGTCTGGCACAGGAAGGAACTCCCGCCCACCCGGCCCTTTGTGTGATAAAGTAGAAGAACAATGTTCAAATATAGTGCTCAAGTGACATGCTCTGTAATTAACAATGATTTCTTGATTGAAGGGAATAGGCTGGGTATAAGGTATATAATTGAGTGAGGTATATATGGGTGCGTGTGTAGTCTGTGACCTGAATAAATGTCCTGGTGAGTGTGGGTGATGGAGATATATGAGCCCCACCCCCTCACTGCCAATGTGGACTGGTACTGACACTTGTATAAACACACCAATAAAATACCTCTATGTACTGTTTAAAGGTACAACTCACGTGACCTTGCCCATTGTGCCTTCTGGAAAGCGTGCTCCTGCTGGTAGAAATGATTCGGGTAGCCACAGATGTAGAGGTGCAGCGCACAGCGATAAACTGGATCCACGGGACAGCAGCAGTATAATGAAAATAAAAGTTCTTTATTGAGAAGTCATGGTGCAGACAGGTATGGGTGCAGGAAAAAACCTCTGCCACGGGGGAGGGGGATTTAAACTGGGCAGGGAGCGGGAAGGCAGTCTGGCACAGGAAGGAACTCCCGCCCACCCGGCCCTTTGTGTGATAAACGTGACAGAATTTAATTATATTGTGTATGCTGTCATTTTTTTCCCCTTTCAGAATGTGGATAAATAGAGACTTTGATGTTGACATACCTGAGGTGGACATTTTAAAGGCAGGTGTTGCCTTCGTCACGGCGGCTGTTGGGGGGGTGAGTGCACGGTAACCTTGCCAGCGGGGGCTCTATGGTGCAGATAACCCCTAAAGCCTTCGGGTGGGGAGCAAGTGGGCAGGGCTCATTTGTGCGCGATTCCCTGAGCCCAGTATCGCTTAACAGCCGGGCCAATGGGCACCCGGCTTGGTGGGTGTGCAGGCCGTGGTTGGGGTGCCAATGGCTTTTACCCGGGGGCGAGCACACTGGCAGGGGTAGCACTCACCAAGGTTTATTATTCTTTGTGTAAATAAAGCCGTGGCCCTTGAACCTCCAGACCTTTGTTGTGTGTTTATTTATTTGTGTTAGGGGGGGTGGGATCAGAGGGGGAGCTTCCTCGCAGGCTCCGAGGTCAGGCAGCTCACTCACTGGAAGGTAGTCTCCCTCACTGGAAGGTAGTCTCCCTCACTGGAAGGTAGTCTCCCTCACTGGAAGGTAGTCGCCCTCACTGGAAGGTAGTCTCCCTCACTGGAAGGTAGTCTCCCTCACTGGAAGGTAGTCTCCCTCACTGGAAGGTAGTCTCCCTCACTGGAAGGTAGTCGCCCTCACTGGAAGGTAGTCGCCCTCACTGGAAGGTAGTCTCCCTCACTGGAAGGTAGTCATTAGAATGCTTCTCACTAACTCATTGTATGGTCTCACATGCTTTCTTGCAATTTGATGTCAAAGGAGGATATGTATCGTGGCAATTCTTGAGTAAATTTCACGCATATAGAGTCAGTTTCACCTTGCACCTCTGTGTGTCAGTGTCAAGCTCTTTGCTCCACTTATTGCAACATATCCGTCAGCTTGCATATTGGGGAGTGTCAAAAGGAGGAGTTATATGATGCACAGAGACAGGCACTTGGGAAGTGGGGGTGCAGGAGGTGCTTCAGCCCCCATGGCTGTTCCTCTGAGAATATGGTGCCCCCTGCACTGCTGCAGCCTCAGTTCCCCCTCTCTCCTCTCTGTATCTCTGAGCAGGCTGATGATCTCATCAGAGCAGAGAAGGATAGAAGACTAATAAAGAGGCACAGCTCCTTTTAGGTATGTGTGCGGCTCAAAAACTAAAGCTGTCTCACATTTTGAATATGGTCTGTAAATGTTACATACGCATATAATATTATTATATTATTTCTAACTGCATGCAATGTCTTGTATATAATGTATACCCTGTTCACTTATGTAACCATGTATTATTTGTCATCTTAATTCTGTGCCCAGGACATACTGTACCCCCGACCCTGCAGCTATACCCCAGCCACGGACTGTACCCCCCACCCCCCAGCTCTGTCCCAGTCACTGCCTGTACCCCCCAACCCCCAGCTCTGTCCCAGTCACTGCCTGTACCCTCACCCCCCAGCTCTGTCCCAGTCACTGCCTGTACCCTCACCCTCCAGCTCTGTCCCAGTCACTGCCTGTACCCCTCACTCTCCCGTTCTGTCCCAGTCACTGCCTGTACCCCTCATCCTCCCGCTCTGTCCCAGCCACTGCCTGTACCCCTCACCCTCCAGCTCTGTCCCAGTCACTGCCTGTACCCTCACCCTCCCGTTCTGTCCCAGTCACTGCCTGTACCCTCACCCTCCCGTTCTGTCCCAGTCACTGCCTGTACCCTCACCCTCCCGCTCAGTCACTGCCTATACCCCTCACCCTCCAGCTCTGTCCCAGTCACTGCCTGTACCCTCACCCTCCTGCTCAGTCACTGCCTATACCCCTCACCCTCCCGTTCTGTCCCAGTCACTGCCTGTACCCCTCACCCTCCCGCTCTGTCCCAGTCACTGCACGTATCCTCACCCTCCCGTTCTGTCCCAGTCACTGCCTGTACCCCTCACCCTCCTGCTCTGTCCCAGTCACTGCACGTACCCATCACCCTTCAGCTCTGTCCCAGTCACTGCCTGTACCCCTCACCCTCCAGCTCTGTCCCAGTCACTGCCTGTACCCTCACCCTCCAGCTCTGTCCCAGTCACTGCCTGCACCCCTCACCCTCCAGCTCTGTCCCAGTCACTGCCTGTACCCTCACCCTCCAGCTCTGTCCCAGTCACTGCCTGTACCCCTCACCCTCCCGCTCTGCCCCAGTCACTGCCTGTACCCCTCACCCTCCAGCTCTGTCCCAGTCACTGCCTGTACCCTCACCCTCCAGCTCTGTCCCAGTCACTGCCTGTACCCCTCACCCTCCAGCTCTGTCCCAGTCACTGCCTGTACCCTCACCCTCCCGTTCTGTCCCAGTCACTGCATGTACCCCTCACCCTCTAGCTCTGTCCCAGTCACTGCCTGTACCCTCACCCTCCAGCTCTGTCCCAGTCACTGCCTGTACCCTCACCCTCCAGCTCTGTCCCAGTCACTGCCTGCACCCCTCACCCTCCAGCTCTGTCCCAGTCACTGCCTGTACCCTCACCCTCCAGCTCTGTCCCAGTCACTGCCTGTACCCTCACCCTCCAGCTCTGTCCCAGTCACTGCCTGTACCTCTCACCCTCCAGCTCTGTCCCAGTCACTGCCTGTACCCTCACCCTCCCGTTCTGTCCCAGTCACTGCCTGTACCCCTCACCCTCCAGCTCTGTCCCAGTCACTGCCTCTACCCCTCACCCTCCAGCTCTGTCCCAGTCACTGCCTGTACCCTCACCCTCCCGTTCTGTCCCAGTCACTGCCGGTACCCACACCCTCCCGCTCAGTCACTGCCTGTACCCTCACCCTCCCGTTCTGTCCCAGTCACTGCCTGTACCCTCACCCTCCAGCTCTGTCCCAGTCACTGCCTCTACCCCTCACCCTCCAGCTCTGTCCCAGTCACTGCCTGTACCCTCACCCTCCCGTTCTGTCCCAGTCACTGCCGGTACCCACACCCTCCCGCTCAGTCACTGCCTGTACCCTCACCCTCCCGTTCTGTCCCAGTCACTGCCTGTACCCTCACCCTCCAGCTCTGTCCCAGTCACTGCCTGTACCTCTCACCCTCCAGCTCTGTCCCAGTCACTGCCTGTACCCTCACCCTCCCGTTCTGTCCCAGTCACTGCCTGTACCCCTCACCCTCCAGCTCTGTCCCAGTCACTGCCTGTACCCCTCACCCTCCAGCTCTGTCCCAGTCACTGCCTGTACCCTCACCCTCCCGTTCTGTCCCAGTCACTGCCGGTACCCACACCCTCCCGCTCAGTCACTGCCTGTACCCTCACCCTCCCGTTCTGTCCCAGTCACTGACTGTACCCTCACCCTCCAGCTCTGTCCCAGTCACTGCCTGTACCCCTCACCCTCCCGCTCTGCCCCAGTCACTGGCTCCACCTCATGTGATCATCTTGCTCTACCCCATACACCACTTTTGCCCCTCCTGCTCTACCACATACACCCCGTTTGCCCCTCCTGCTCTACCCCATACACCACTTTTGCCCCTCCGGCTCAACTCCTCAATTACAAGACATTTATTTCTTGCTTCTAACAAACTGCACCAGATAAGAAATAGTTTCTTTCACTTGCCGCCTCTGTGCTACAAAAAACAGCACAATGCGTAAAAAAATACACTGTCTCTGCGTCATAATTGCCATCGATTAACCTTTAAAATTAGACTTTTTGGGCCAAACTTCTCACCGATGCACAAGATGCACTTTTACATCTGTGCAGGCCCAAACATTATAAGATTGTAAACTCTGAGGCCAAGCATCATGGTTCCACGTGCATGAACATTATGTATGTGGGAATAAACTAGCCAGTTTAAAACATGTTTCACTGGTATTTAATATCATTCCTAAATGCATTTGTGCATAGTGATGCTGAAGCAGATACATCGTTTTTGCAGCAATACAGCTATAAACACATTACAACATTTGTAAAGTGAATACAAAACTATTGTATATCATTATGACCTTTTTTTTTTGCATACATATCGGTTATTTTAAAGTGACCAGACAATTAAAACGACATCTATAAAAGGGGAGGAACATTCATTGGTGCAAGGTAAGGCGCCGGCTCGCACAGTCTTAAGTGGCTTATTGCCCGAGCCTCCACCTTGACAGCTTTTTGATATTTTTGTATTTAGCCTGGAGGCCCTACTGGTGAGGCGCCAGTGCTGCTGCTAAGAATTCTGGGGCGTGACATTTCTCAGCTTGGTATCTGTCACTCAGCTGAGCAGGAAAGAATCATGCCCCAGAATCCATAGCGCTACAGTGGCACACAATCATGGAGAGGGCATGGAGAGAAGTGAGGGCCCAGAACATGTTCAGTGCTGGGGCCACCAAATGTCCACTTGTTCCACTTCTGACGTACAATTAGGGATTCCAGTTTTAACCGAAAAAACACCACCTGCTTATCTTCCATTTTCGGTAAAAACCGATAAACACTGGAAAAAGCATCATCTCCTATTAAACTCCCCTCTTGTGATAGCCCGTCCACAGGTCGGAGATGAAGATGTCACGGGGGAGTATGGAAACGAAAAGGGGGGGGGGGGGGGGGGAAGTTCAACAATAAACTCCAAATTCAAACGCGTCAACGGGAAAAAACTACAACAATAAACTCCAAATTCAAACGCGTCAACGGAAAAAAAGTGCAACAATAAACACCAAATTCAAACGCGTCAACGGGAAAAAAGTGCATCAATAAACACCAAATTCAAACGCGTCAACGGGAAAAAAGTGCATCAATAAACACCAAATTCAAACGCGTCAACGGAAAAAAACTACAACAATAAACACCAAATTCAAACGCGTCAACGGAAAAAAAGTGCAACAATAAACACCAAATTCAAATGCGTCAACAGGAAACAAAAGTGCAACTATAAACTCCAAATTCAAATGCGTCAACAGGAAAAAAAAGTGCAACAATAAACGCCAAATTCAAACATGTCAATGGGAAAAAAGTGCAACAATAAACTCCAAATTTAAACGCGTCAACGGAAAAAAGTGCAACAAACTCCAAATTCAAATGCGTCAACAGGAAAAAAAAGTGCAACAATAAACTCCAAATTTAAACGCGTCAACGGAAAAAAGTGCAACAATAAACTCCAAATTCAAACGCGTCAACAGGAAAAAAAAGTGCAACTATAAACTCCAAATTCAAACGCGTCAACGGGAAAAAAAAGTGCAACTATAAACTCCAAATTCAAATGCGTCAACAGGAAAAAAAAAAGTGCAACAATAAACGCCAAATTCAAACATGTCAACGGGAAAAAAGTGCAACTATAAACTCCAAATTTAAACGCGTCAACGGGGGGGGAAAAAGTGCTACAATAAACACCAAATTCAAATGCGTGTCAATTTTATTTCATTGTGAACACAGATTTTTGTAATAAAATGAAAGGCCAGGAACACAAAAAAAATAACATTTATAAAAAAAAAACACCGAAAACCAGAATCCCTTTATAAAATATCTAAACGTGTTCGCTCTCTATGAATGGTGCTAAATGTGCTCTGAATGGGAAGCAAAATGGAGGGAAATGTGGTACACCTGCATCTCTTAGCAACAACATTCTTTGCTCCTCTTTTTTTTAGAAGAAACCCCCTAATTTAAGTAAGAAAAACACAAAGTCTATGAGGAAAATACAAGTGGATAGCAAGGTAACAACTCTGCAGGATAGAATAGTTTTTCATTTGCTCACAACACTCTTTCTATATCTGAATCAGCTGCAACAGGAAGGCACAGCTTTGGTACAATAGATTTGACTTTCATCCAAACTTGTACTGAGAAATGTTATACTTTTCTTAACAGTTTTGGTGAAACGCTGTTTAGTTATTTCCCAGAATCTATAAGAAAAAGTCTTTTAATTCTCACAAAGCTCCATCAAAAATAATATCTCCAGTTACTGAAGTGATCCATGGAGTGAGAAATTATCTCATTCAGTACAGATGAGCCCAACACTATGACATTATAGGGGGTTATGTAGGGAAAATATAAGATAAAAGGAACAGGCCTATATAAATGATGTACAAGTGTAATTTTGTTAATATAAACAACGTACTATCACAATTCAATGATTATATACCGCTAAGAATGTATACAGTGCTGAATAAAGTGCTGAATAAAGTACACATCCATAGTAAAGGGAAATAATCAAATGAATCCTTAGTTTTTTATTTATCAAAAACGACTGGACAAGACATGACAAGATGTTTCTGAAACAGCCGGGACACAGGAACAGTTCAATTAGAGTTGTTCTTACATTGTCTGTAGTCAGTGGAAACTGGTCACAGTGGTATTTCCGATTTGAAGAACTAAAAGGAGCAGTTCCACTGAACAACATGTTTTGGATTTGCAATCAAGTGAGAACTTTCAGGGAAGTTTATTTTATTGCGGTGTAACAAGGAAGTATCCTTGTAACGTACTATGCCTACTGGAAGTGTTTTTGGTCACCCAACTGTTGGGTGATCATGATAGAATTCCTGAGACAACAAACCATATTTGATAACAACTGAATAAATGAGATATTTTAGCCGGGCGTGAAACCATTTTATTTCCTATGGCCTATCAGATATGTCCGGCAATTTCACAGTTTTGTTTCCCACCAGCTTTTTTTTAATGTCCCGAAAATAAGGTATCACCTGCCCTCATAAGAATTAAAGAGGCCCTTTCTGCGAAGGTGTACGAGGCTGCAGAATGAGTAGCGGTGCTCCTGACTCAAACACGAACCCCGCCCCCATGGCATGGCAGGTCCATTGGCAAGAGGTATCAAGTCAGCTTAGCATGCCAGTGACCATAATTGGCCTGCCATTGGCAGATTGCACACTGCTACAGTATATCGTGCCCTGTCTTTCACAGGCCAAATAGTCCCTGTGAGGGGGGTGGGGATAGCAGGTGAGGCAGGGGGTGCAGTTTTATGAAGGAGGGTAGTAAGTAGTGCAGAGACATTTGGGGGGAGGAGAACCCTCCCACACGTCCTCGGCATATGAAGGCAGAAGATAAGTCATTTAAAAAGAAAATGTATAGTGCGTTTAGGCTAGGGGTGGCCAATGCCAGCCTCAGGGGCCACCAACGGGTCAGGGTTTAAGCATATCCCTGATTCAGCACAGACTCAATTTGAGCCACTGATTGAGCAACCAGTGCTGAAGCAGGGATATCCTTAAAACCTGACCTGTTGGTGGCCCTTGAGGACTGGAGTTGGCCACCCCTGGTTTAAGTCATCCCAGCAGACTCAGGTAGAAAAGACTGCTGTGTCTGATTATGGTTCCCATGACCCTTGGTTGGTTTGGGGTATGGTATTGAGTTGGGTAAAATGACCAGCGATGGCAGCAAGCAGGTGGTGGTTTGGCACTAGTGGTGTCGGTTGTAAGCTGGGGAGCTTGCAGGCTGGGGCGTGACTGAAAGCCTCCAGGAAGTTGCATCATGGGAGTGCCATGAGCTCAGGTGGTCACCCGGTGTGTTTGTGGTGAGGAGAGGCATTATTGTACATTTCAGCATCATTTCCCACCACACAAAACACTCTGAGAAAGATATGGTAGAAAGCAGGGAGACAGTATTAAAGACCGGTGGCCATTAATACAAGGCCGTGGGTTCTCTATCCCTAACAGACAAAAATAAATACATCCAGTCTAGCACAGCACAATGTTGAAGCTGGGAAGTCTAATTTTGAAGCACCCTGGAATCGAGTTGAAACCTTGGCCAGTGGAGCAATGCATTGCAGGCCATGTTCGTAGCAAATGGGTTAAGTTGTGCAGTGAAGATGCTTGGTGACTAGGGACATCATAATGTTTAGCTTTTTAGCATGACTTGGAATAGACATAGGGGATTAGAAATGCTTCCAGTCACATTCCTTTAACACTGCCAAATGGATCTGTCCCTCTCTACCCAAAACCAATGAAAAGGACAACACAAGGACCCCATGGGGTAACCACAGCCACTCTTTGTTATTACTGCACAGGCTCAAAAAGAAAAACCAACAGAA
This sequence comes from Ascaphus truei, assembly GCF_040206685.1. Lineage (NCBI taxonomy): Eukaryota > Metazoa > Chordata > Amphibia > Anura > Ascaphidae > Ascaphus > Ascaphus truei. The sequence goes on along the minus strand of NC_134485.1, from coordinate 327,012,445 downwards.
GTGACCTGAGGATAACAAAAGAAGAGAGGGAGAGAGCCAAGGAGAGCATAGAAGCAGAGAGAAAGAAAAAAGGACGCAGAAGCAGAGAGAGAGAGAAAGAAAGAAGGACGCAGAAGCAGAGAGAGAGAGAAAGGAGAGCGCAGAAGCAGAGAGAACAGGAGAGCGCAGAAGCAGAGAGAGAAATCAGAGCGCAGTAGCAGAGAGACAGTGAGAGAGAGAGAGAGAACAGGAGAGCGCAGAAGAAGAGAGAACAGGTGAGCGCAGAAGCAGAGAGAGAGAACAGGAGAGCGCAGAAGCAGAGAGAGAGAACAGGAGAGTGCAGAAGCAGATAGAGAGAACGGGAGAGTGCAGAAGCAGATAGAGAAAATGAGAGTGCAGAAGCAGATAGAGAGAAAATGAGAGCGCAGAAGCAGAGAGAGAGAGAGAGAGAAAGAACAGGAGAGCGTAGAAGCGGAGAGAGACAATAAGAGCGTGCAGAAGCAGAGAGAGAACAAGAGAGTGCAAAAGCAAAGAGAACAAGAGAGCGCAGAAGAAGAGAGAGAGAGAACAAGGGAGCGCAGAAGCAGAGAGAGAGAGAACAGGAGAGAGCAGAAGCAGAGAGAGAGAACAAGAGAGTGCTGAAGCAGAGAGAGAACAAGAGAGTGCAGAAGCAGAGAGAGAGAACAAGAGAGTGCAGAAGCAGAGAGAGAACAGGAGAGCGCAGAAGCAGAGAGAGAACAGGAGAGCGCAGAAGCAGAGAAAGAGAGAAAGAACAGGAGAGCGCAGAAGCAGAGAGAGAAGAAGAGAGCGCAAAAGCAGAGAGAACAAGAGAGCGCAGAAGAAGAGAGAGAGAACAAGGGAGCGCAGAAGCAGAGAGAGAACAAGAGAGCGCAGAAGCAGAGAAAGAGAACAAGAGAGCGCAGAAGCAGAGAGAGAGAACAGGAGAGCGCAGAAGCAGAGAGAGAGAACAGGAGAGCGCAGAAGCAGAGAGAGAACAGGAGAGCGCAGAAGCAGAGAGAGAACAGGAGAGCGCAAAAGCAGAGAGAGAACAGGAGAGCGCAGAAGCAGAGAGAGAACAGGAGAGCGCAGAGAAGCAGAGAGAGAACAGGAGAGCGCAGAAGCAGAGAGAGAACAGGAGAGAGCAGAAGCAGAGAAAGAACAGGAGAGAGCAGAAGCAGAGAGAGAAAAGGAGAGTGTAGAAGCAGAGAGAGAGAACCGGAGAGTGCAACAGCAGAGAGAGAACAGGAGAGCGCAGAAGCAGAGAGAGGACAGGAGAGCGCAGAAGCAAAGAGAGAACATTAGAGCGCAGAAGCAGAGAGAATAAGAGCGCACAGAAGCAGAGAGAGAGAGAATAGGAGAGCGCTGAAGCAGAGAGAGAGAGAGAACAGGAGAGGGCAGAAGCCGACAGAACAAGAGAGCGCAAAAGCAGAGAGAACAAGAGAGCGCAGAAGCAGAGAGAGTGAGAACAAGAGAGCACAGAAGCAGAGAGAGAGAACAGGAGAGCGCAAAAGCAGAGAGAGAGAACAAGAGAGTGCAGAAGCAGAGAGAACAGGAGAGCGCAGAAGCAGAGAGAACAGGAAAACGCAGAAGCAGAGAGCGAGAATAGGAGAGCGCAGAAGCAGAGAGAGCACAGGAGAGCGCAGAAGCAGAGAGAGTGCAGAGAGAGAACAGGAGAGCATAGAAGCAGAGAGAGAGAACAGGAGTGTGCAGAAGCCGAGACAGAGAACAAGAGAGCACAGAAGCAGAGAGAAAAAGCCACTGTAGAAGCAGAGAAAGAGAAAAGAGACTGCAGAAGCAGAGAGAGAGAAAAATAAAGTGCAGATGCAGAGAGAGAGAACAGGTGAGGATAAACAGCAACAAAGGAATAGAAAAAGAGACCGCAAGAAAGAGAAAGTGAGAGATAAAACAGAGAGTAAGCGTAAACGCAAGAGATACATACAGTAAGAGAATATATGAGAAAGGAGAAAACTATGGGACAGTACAGAAGCGATACAAAGTAGCATAAAGAGAGAGGGCAGCAGTGCAACACGGACATGAAAGATAGTGGGAAAGAGCAGAAACAGGATTTTAGAAAAATGAGAGACAGAATGAGAAATACGAAGTGAGAAAGACCATCATCATCGTCACCATTATCATTATCTTTTATTTGTATGGCTCCAACATATTCTGTAACGCAGTGCAATGTAGCAGCGGGGACAATAACATTGTATGACATTAGTGTACATGTATGTTCAGACAAACTGAGAAAATAGGTCCCTACCCCGAAGAGCTTACAATCTAGAAGATTTCAACATGATGTGAAGGTGTCTTTCCTGCATTGAAGTTCAGCTCCATTTAAATGAATGAGACTAGAATATTTTCCAACGTGGGGAAGTTGGCTTCACAGCATATTAAATAAGGGTCAGAGAAAGGTAGATACAGAGAGAGAGATTGGCCTACAAATATACTGTGGGAGAGACCTGAAAAAGTAGGGGAGATTATCTAGAAAGGGACAGAGGGACGGTTAAAATGGGAAGAATTTGGAAAAAAGCAAAGGAGATGGGGCTAGAGATGGGCAAGAGAAGAAAAACAATGAGAGAGGGAAAGACATGTGAATAGTATAGGAATGAGTAAGAGAAAGAGATTAAAACAAAAAGGCAGCATATAATACAATACCGAAACTTGTCATTTAAAACTGGAGAAAAATAAGGAATTGGACAAATATATGGAGACATTGGGATGGTGAATGTGAGAATTGTACAGAGTAAGAACAGAAAAGGGGGAAGGGGAAAAATGAGGAGGATATAAGAGAAAACGGTAGAGTGTGAGAGAGAGAGAGAGAGAGAGAGAGAGAGAGAGAGAGAGAGAGAGAGAGAGAGAGAGAGAGAGAGAGAGAGAGAGAGAGAGAGAGAGAGAAAGAGAGAAAGAAATACCTATAGAGAGAGTGACAAGATAGAGACGTCCATAGATAGAGACACAGAGGCATGGGTCGGGAATGTTGGTAAAGTGATCAAACAGCACAGTGCAGACAGATACATGAACATGAGAGGCAGAGAATGTATGCGCCAAGCTACCAGCAGAGGCTTGTCCTACCAGCAGCACACAGAGCGTCAGAACCCAAAGATAAGAACAAATCAGTTCTCAGCATTAGAACAATACTCTGCAGGTAAATGAGTTCATGGGCAAAACGTTACGTGCTCTCTCAGTTAGTGCCGCTGTCCCACTTGGCAACATATATTGCAGTCGCAATAAAGTGATAACACTTAGCCATCCAACACCTTCTCTTTTAACAATTGCTGCATAAGGTATGTGTAATAGCTTTGCCTGAGAGCCTTGAAGTCTTTATACATCACCAGGTGCACAATATATGCTGCTGTTCTTCAAGGCTAGAGATGGTGTCATGAGGGAAGAATTCTGCAGCTACTGTATTCCAAAGTCGTAAGCGCGATGAATGACTTTTAATTGCGGCCTCTCAATTGAGTCACAGAGAAAAGTGTTTTACATCCATATTTCTCCCAAAGATAAGTATTCAAGGTGATTTCTGGATGAAGTGTGTGATAAAAGAGTCTGTCAAGGCAACTTGTGCAAACAAGTAAAGGCCGTTCAGTGGAATTACTGTACACCTTTGACCAGTGAATGCTATAATAATGACAATGTTATTTGCTATAAGGGAACAGTGTGGGAGACCTACAGGTAGCCTCAGAGATCTACCCTCCTCTTCCAATCCATTGTGAAAGATCTTTACTCATCGCCCATTACATGACACGGGTTTTACCCCTATGCTTCCAGACAAGTTGCTGGTCCTAATTTAAGACAATTGCATATTGGGACCACATCCTACCTGTAGTGCATACCCTCCAACTGTAGCTATGTTCTGGGTCCTATAAGACCTGCTGTGGCTAACAAATACTGTAGTACGTTTTTTGTGTGTTACTGCATACAGTTTGGTAAGAAAATTTTATAGGAATTGCTTAAGTACTGTACATCCGTCTAGCACGAGTAAAGGAACTACTGCGGTACCTATTTTTATGTGCATAATTTTGGAGGGTCTGTCAGTGCTCAATGCCATGTATGTTATGAAACTGTCTGCACCCTTGTACTGTATAGAGCTGGTTACATGTGTGTCACCATATACACCATTAAAAGAATAATAGATTCCTATGAAAGAGAGAGATTTGTGCATAGATCACCTCTTCTCCCCTATCATAGCGTGACAACGCATCAATTGCACAACTCACCAGTCCCAGTCACTGATATACATAGCACTTACACCAGCACTCACACCAAAGATGCAAGTATACCTTTTACTGGATCTGGAACTAGCACTTATACAAACTTTTGTGATACTACCTACAGTGTTCATGGCAATAAGATACTGCAAGAGTGGGTTACCCACAGATCTGGATCCAGTTGAGCATAAGAATATTCCCCCACAGAAGGCGGGGTGGCACTGTGGAGATGAACAGTTGTACTGATATATATATATATATATATATATATATATATATATATATATATATATATATATAGAGAGAGAGAGAACAGGCACTCAAATGCATATACAGTAAGATGAAATGTATGCTCTACATTTCAGCTCCCAAAAGAGCAGTTATCAAATTAAAAAGTTCATTCACTTTAGTTTCAGTGTTGGTGCTCTTGATAAAGGCTCCGTTGGGAGCCGAAATGTGGAGAATATATTTCACCTTATATGCATTGGTATGCCTGTCCCGTTTTTCTTTATCTTTGTGCTGCTTTTCTGACACTTGGATGGTATGCAGTGCACCTTGGAAGATATACATCTAATATCATGTAAGTGCCCTGTCTCTGGATATATATATATATATAGCCACAGAACGGTATCATCTATTTATTTTTTGATTATTAAAGCTCGGCTAACACGGTACTGATACCTCTACATGTATATATATATATCTCCTTTCCTTTCATCCCATGGCAGATACAAATGTGGCAGTGATGAGTTACACTGATGTTATGAGGAGATCTTTTTGTAAGGGTCATATTCTCAAAAACCTAATACTTGCCTTGGGAAGAGCTGCAAATTGTTTATACTGTAAGGTCTATGCTTTCACGTATTAAGGAGCAATAATGCTATGGGCTACACCCTATTCCTACAACAGTTTTTAATTGCAAACGTAATCTTTTGCTTCTTTTTTTAAATAAATATTTTGATTACAAAAGATTAAAAATACAGAATAAACCTTACGTAATTTTTGCCTAAAAAAAAAAAAACAGAATAAAGCTCTTCTTCAATCAGACATAGCAAAATAAAAGAAGCAATGTATGTACTCCAATTTATGGGAAAATCCAAGACACCCCTTTATCTTGGAGTCGGTATCTCGGGAGGTCCCCCCCTTTGCTTTACGAGCTGCAATCTGTCCCATCACTGCCTTTCTTCACATACTATTCTTACAGCGGGGGCAAAGGCAAACTGCGAGGGCTCGTGTAACCCCTCCCGTCACCTTATCTCTGCATATCCATATTCCTGCGGCACAGTCAGAGGGGTGCACAGCCTCCCACCCTCTGAGGCACACACTCCCTGCACAACTGGCATCTGCTCTGTGCGGAGCACGCTAGGAAGCCCAGATGTCACACGTGGGTTCAAAGCACGTGTGGGTTTGGGTGACCATGACAATAACGCGCCAAAGGGATCGTAAAGTGGGGCGTTTTGCACATGGACACTCAACTCCTGCTGTAACATTTCCCCAGCAAAGTGGGTGGTAAAAATAAATATATATATATATATATATATATATATATATACACACACACACACACCAAGTATATATATTTCAAAACAGATGCACTACTTACTTTCCTGTGCCATGCTGATGACAGTCTCTGTGGTGGCATGGTACTCATCCTCCTCTAGGAAAGAATTATGCTGGAAGGAGTCTCCCTGAAACTCATGCTGATCCAGTATCTGCTGCAGAGGGGGAGCCTTGGGTAACAGCTGGTTGACCACCTCCCGGGTGATGTTGGGGGCTTCCTTCAGCCGGAGTTTACTCAGGATCTGAGACTTGATGCTCTCCAGCCTCATCTCCTTGCTGTGCTTTCTCCACATGCACACGGGACAGTCCTGCTCCTCACTCTCCCCCTGTGAGGTCTCCACCTCCATGGGTCCCTTTTCCAGGAGAGACTCCCCCTTGCTCCTGGAGAAGCCCATGGACAAGACCAGCATGCAGAAGAAGAGAGGGGAGCGCTGAGCCAGCATTGCTTGACTTCTTGAGGGCTGGGGCTGAGTGTCCTGAGTGGGCTGGCTGCTGCTGCTGCTGGTGCAAAGAGGACAGCTGCCTTGTGCAGGTCTCTATAGGGGAGGGCTAAGCAATCACAGATCATGCACCAGGCAAAGGGACTCCTTCTTTTTATATCCCAACTGTTCTCTGTCGTAAAATGCTTTCATTGGCTAGGGAGGTAACAAAAGACCCCTACCAGGGCTGTCAACAAAGTAAAAGAGAGAGAGGGAGAGAACAGGAGGTAGCAGAGTGACTCTGTATTGCAGCCTCAGTGCCTCTGTGTCAGTTTGAAATGCAGTCACTTGGTACAGGGAAGGGGGCTGTGACAGATCTTAAAGGCACAAAGTCCCCTTTTACTACTTCTGCCCCCCCCTCCTCCCCCGCTCACCTCTGTGACTTGAACCCCTCCTCTTTTCGCCGGTTTCATAGGATGTTTTAATGATGCAGAATCTGTAGCCAGAGGCAAATGTGGGATAATGAAGCAACTGCTTAGACTTCGGGTTTAAACTCGTGTGTGTGTGTGTGTGTGTGTGTGTGTGTGTGTGTGTGTGTGTGTGTGTCACAAACACACACACACACACACACATATATAACATGTATGTATATAGCAAATAAAAAGATCACTTGTGAGCACATTCACATGTCTTAGGCCGAGTCCATAGCAGGGGAGGCCGCGCTGAGCCGTGCTGACGCTCCGCGCTGAGCCCCTCAATCCTCAATGAGGATGTCTTTAGAGGGGGCTCACGCGAGCGTCCGCAGGCGTGCTGAGGCGCTGGATTTTTCAGCCGACAGCCAAGCTATTTTTCAGAGCACTGTCGGCTGAAAATATCCAATCAGCGTGGAGCAGCGTCAACGTCACGGTGCCGTTGACGTTGGTACGTCGCGGGCGATTGGCCAAGCGACGTCACTGCCCCGCCTCCCGATCGCGCCCGTTGGCTCGCATGCATGGGCATGAAATCGCGCAGATTTCAGCAGGCGAGCCTAAGCGTCAGCGCGCCTCAGCCCTGCTACCCCTTCTATGGACTCAGCCTTAGGCAGGTTTGCAACCCTGCCTTTCACCGTTATCACCTAGCATATAGTGCTTCCACTGCAGCAAGGGATTCTGGAAAATGACATGCAAATGAGCACACCGTGTCACCTTTTACCTAAAATCAATTTTTACATGGAGCCCTTATAAGCTAATGCTCGCTGTTAACACAGCTTTTAAGCACAGCATGGGAATCAGATGCAAAGCCAAAGAAACCATTCACAGACATGTTTCAACCTTAATGGGTCTCATTATGAGGTTGGATGTACTGGCTTTGCAACCCTTGCGGGATATCTGGTAACTTTGTATCGTTCCTACATTACTAGCATTTTTTATATCTAACATTGTATACTTTGTGTGGCACTATCCAATGTGCTTTTTATTCAATTGATAATATAAATCTTTTTTATAGACTATTTTTATATATCATGTGATTTTTGCCCTGGAATATTCCCTATATTCTTGTCCTTGTTTGATGCCTTGAGCCATCAACTTTACTAGCTGCATTTTTCACTATCATTAATAGTTTATTCAACAACTTATTTAATTGCTTATATGGCGTTGTAAGTAACACAGTTGGTTTAGAGTGCACCACTTTTCTTTTTGTTTAACCTTATTCAGCGCACTGTAATAAAACCTCACTGTCCCTATGCCACGTAACCTTTTGTAAATACCGCCACCGAGAAAAAAAAGCTGTTTGCATTTTAGAAACTTGTATTGAATTCGGTTTGTGAAAGTCAAAGGGGGTAAATGTTACTTCAAGAAAAAGGTGGTTAACAGGCAGAACACGACTGCATGGGTTATCTGGAATAACCTGTTGATGTCCTGGATTGGTACAATGAACCCACTAATGTGTGTTGTATGTTTGTGGCTATACCGTAGCGCTATACAAGAACATGCTAAAAAAAAAAAAGAAAAGGTTTTTTTGGAATGACAAAACTGTTTTCCTTCTCAGGGATGAGATATTTGGCATTATATTTGCTATATATAGAGTGTCTTCATCCCATCTCATTAGATGTATCTTCACTCTAAAGGGTTAACTATTTCAAGGTAATATTTTAGTGTTTTATAGCAATTTTATATATTTGACATGAATTTTTAAGGATATAACAGCCTCTGCATCATTAAATATTTGACATTTAAAACTATATATTTAATATAAATATTCAATTATATAAATATTCCTTTAAAATAAATTATATATATTATTATTATTTTACTCTTCCTAATGTCTGTGCCTCTTCCGGTCTTTATTTCTCTCTATTGACTTATTTCCACCTTTTTCTGACACTATGACTTCTTACATTCTATATCCTACCATCATTCTTCTCTTTCTCTGCCCCATAAACTCCCCTTTCCCTTTTTACTACAATCTCTCTGTCATTCTTCATCTGCACATACTCAACCACATCCCTGTGCTACGCTTTCCATGTCTACTTCTGCATTTTCCTCTGTCTCTCTTTACTCCCATCACCTCTCTCCTCTTGCCCCATCACCTCTCTCCTCTTGCCCCATCACCCCTTTCTCTCTCTTTCGGGGCCATGTGATTGGCTGCCGCCAGTCACATGGTGCGGCTGTCTCTGTAAATCTCAAAATCTTTTGACTACAGTGATTTTGGTCGCTGTGATGTCACACATCGCCGTCGCGCCCACTATGGGCGGTCGCTACGGACTACATTGAGTTGCTTTGCGGCTGAACGCTGTCGCCAGGATAATAAGCGCAGCCTAACACAAACTGTGAAAATTCTCATTTACCTCTGTAGAATATTTTACCAAAGCAACAGGGCATAGAAAACACATTTAGAATCACAGCGAGTGAGTCACCAAAATATTGTGCGTATAGCATGTATTAGCAACATCAACTGCACTAATTGAGTGATGGTGGAACCTTCCCAACTCTCAATCAGTCATCTGTGCTATTACCAGGCTGCTCCCCCAACTACAAACAAAAACAGCATACAATAAAGCACCATATAAAACACCACTCATGCATAATTACAACATTCAACAGAATACTATTGTATCGATGATTTATTTTTTCTTGACTCTCCTGACCTCAATTATGGCGCAGCTGCCATCTGTCACTCATAAGGTTACCCAGTGTCATGAATATATATTGTTTATACAATGCCACCTGAACATATACGCTTTATTGTGCATATAAACAAGAGCGAGAGAGAGGCATGTAGTACAAGTATATATTAGCAGAAACGGTTTATGTCACCATGAACCTTGAGATGGTCTAAAGCCAAGAATTACAGTCCTACATTTGTTAGTCTTTTGCTGAGGTTGCAGTTTGTAGATTTAAGGTTTTGTTTGGCCAGAGGGTCTTCTAGTAAGGAGGAATATTGTAACATCAGTGCTGGAAGGGACTTGAAAAAAGTAGTCATTCCGTGCCTACCATTTGTAAGTCTGGTCAAATTGCAGCCATGATCTTTGTACTTCATTTTAATTAAGTTTGTAAAATATGTATAAAGAGAGCCTTTTGTAAGAAAAAAAGAAAAAAAAACAAAAAGAAACCCTGCTTGTTTGAAACGGTGGTGTTGTCACACTCAGAAGAACACTGACCAAATATTGTTAGCTTAAGTTGAAAAAAAAAGAATTTGAGTTCAATCATTTGCAAAATTTGAACCGGGTGAGATAATCGGCTTGTAATTAATTATAACAACAACATTGACCCAGAGAAATGCAAAAAAAAAGTTAGTAAAACATTTGCCAAAAGACAAAACAATCCTTGATAACTCCAGTCAGATCTCTCCCGGTTCTCTATATCCCTGTATACTTTTGATGGGCTTAACTTGCAATCAGTGAGATGTTGATGCATATACTTGAATATGCCTTACCCATATCTTTTGGTGCATAATTCATTACAATATTAGGGTGTCATATCTTTGTACACGTAGATGTTCCAAAATGACTGTGCACCTTCCAGCTCTTAGAAAGCTCCTAAAAAGCTGCACCTACAACTCATCGCTTGAGATGGCAAAGGAAGACAACTTGGCAGGAGACAAACCTGAATGAAAGTTGTTGCACTGTTAACAATTGGCTACCCTTCTTCTCTCTATTGAATAGGCAGGAAAGAGTGGAGGAAAGGGAGGGGTCAGAAAAGTGAGAATTAGGCCAGTTCAGGGTGGTTGCTACGGATGCCTGCGTCCGTGCGCGCCTCCCCCGTGTGCTCCTGCAGCCCAGCGATCTGTGTTCAGGCTGCAGGAGTCGGATCGCGGCGTTTGGGGGCGGGGCGAATGTGTCATGGGGCTGGTTCGCTGAACCAGCTCACGTGACGCGACGGCCGCCCCCAAATATCATTTCTGGTTGTAGCGGCAAAGTGTAGCATCGTCAACGCTGCACTTTGCCGCCGGTGGAGTTTTCAGTTTGAACACTCCCACCAAACAACCTGAAACTGCAACGGACGTGCGCACTTCGCGTAGCAGCCATCCTGAACACGGCTTGAGATGGCTAAACGTGCCCTCTTAAGTATGCTGTAAAGATGTCTCCCTCACGCTGGAGAAGCGCTCAGGCTCCATTACAGTGAATGAGACTAAAATATTTCCCAGCACAGGAAAGTCGGCTTCATTGCATCTTGAGTCGGAGTCAGCGAGAAAATGATGAACGTGGTAGAAGTAAGGGAAGGACGGAGCAAAGGCAAAGAGATGATGAGGAAAGATTGGAGACATGCACGATTTCACTGGCAAATGTGTAGTTAAAATGCTAAATATGCACAGAATATTATAATGTACTTGTTTACTTATTTTTTCAACACATGCTCACATTGTCATTCATTCCTCTGAATGTGGCTTGTTGGAGTTATGATGCAATGTTTCGTTATAAAAGCACTTTTTTGTTTAATCCTTTGAGACTTTCTAGGCTCAGGCTGTATTGATTTGTTTTACTTTAGTTTGTCGCCTAACGCTGTTTGCTAAGGGCACCTTTTCACTAATGATTTATATACTCTTCATAGTAACATGTGGTTTATTAGAAGTTGCCTGGCTGCCTTCTCTTTCATAAACTGTAATGTATTTTAACACCATAACTATGTAACCACTACGGGGACTTGTTGAGCTTTGGTTTGCTGAGCTTAGCATGTTTATTTGCAATAAAGTAGTTAACGATGCGAAAAATGGGTCCATTATTTTAAGGAGCAATATTTCTTAATGTTTCATGTATCAGAGCGAGCAGTGTGTGCTTAAAACTATTTATTGGACGTTGCTCCACTGCACTGCAGTGGCCTAAAAGTTTTTCCCAATCAGTGTGAGGTTACGCCTTGGTATGTTGTGACTCCCAGTGTGTCATGAAAATGTAGGGTACCAGAAGAACATTAGAACGACACAAAAACATAAAAATGCAGAACTTGAAAAACAGGGAAAATTACATTTGGGTTCAAAATAAAAAAAGAAAGAACAAGTTGTGAAGAAATGAATCAGTAAAGCTGTTGATCTGAAACCCGTGGCAATCCTGGATAAAGAATTTCACTTGATTCAGCCCTCACCACTCCACAGAGACAGATCTAACAGAAAAGTTACCAAGGATCTCTTTAAGGCAAAAACATAGGGGCAATTTTCCTTAATAATTTTACTAAACTTCTCTGCTTGTCTTTAATACTGTCGACCACCCTCCATGCTCCAACTTCATGCTCTGCATTTCATTGGCCTTCATCGCACTGTCCGCTCTTGGTTCTCTTCCTATTTATCCCACCACTCCTTAACTGTTTCCTTTGCTGGCACCTCCTCTTCTCCACTCACACTCTCTGTTGGTGCTCTGTTTTCGGGACTTCTTTTTTCACTTTACACCATTTCCCTGGGCAAACTAGTTCGGTTGTTTGGTTTTCACTACCACCTCGACGCTGATGACATCCAAGTATTCTTGACATCCAAGTATTCTTCTGAACTGTCTCCCTGTCTCTAGACTCTTGTCACTAATTGTCTTTCTGCTGTTGTCTCCTTGATGTCCCACTGCGACCTCAAACTCAACATGTCCCAAAAATTATTTTCCCTCCCCCTAAATCTAACCCTATGACTGACTTCTCACTGACACTCCACTATCTTCCAGATACCACAAGTGCAAAACTTATTTCACATGCAAGTGATAATAGTGACTTGAATTAGTGATAAAATATAAAAGGGTAAAATAGAATACAAGCCGTTTGTGAATGCGAGGTGCTGCTCCATAAAACCTTTCCAGGGCCAAAACGCACAGTATAGAACAAAACAGGAGCACAGCTCTTGTGAGATATGCGAAAAGAGAAAAATAACACAAAATAGTACAACACAGTATATAAAAAAATCGTATAGGATCAGCAAACCAGCATCAAATGCTCTCACACACTCCAAATTCTTTTCAGCATTGGGAAGCACCAGTGGAATGTATGGTGATTTTCTGGGTATAGGCAAGGATCATAGAGTAACACCAGGACATTTCAAATACCAAAAAGATAGAATGCCAACATAGCGTTATTCTATAAAATATTATATATATTTATATAAGCAGAAAAGATCAAATCAATGTACTCACAAATTATACATTGATAAAGAGCGTAGCGACCTCGCAGGCTTCAGCAGCAAGAACAAATAATCTTCCCACTCGGCCACCTCCACATGGAGTCCGTCCAATCCTTTCTTGGGTCATCCTCAAGGGGTGTATGTTCAGGCTGGGCAAGGTCGTCTCGGGCTCAGTAGAGTAACGGAAATTGCCCTATGCGTTTCACTGGACAACAGGATTCCTCAGGGGCTCAATATGAGCACTTGACGCTAGTTTACTGATCTTACACGATTTGTTGATATACTGTGCTGCACTATTTCATGCTATTTTTCTCTTTTCACATATTTCACGAGAGCTGCGCTCCTGTTTTGTTCTATACCACAGGGCAGATGTCTAGGTTTCATACTTTACTCCTCACTCTCTTTTATACCATACATCCAGCATATCATCAATTCCACCTCCACAATATTGCTACAGTTGCTCTTTCTGCATGACACAATCCACCAAAATTCGAATTCACGCACTTTTAATATCCTGACTGGACTACTGTAACCTGCTCCTGGTCAGCCTCCCTCTCCTTTGACAGTCCCCCCTCCCCCCACCCCTCTTCAGTCAATCCTAAATGTTGCTCCCGGGCTCATCTACCTCACCAACCATTCTGCGTCTGCTGATTCATGTGCAAATCCCCTGCACTTGCTACCCATACCCAGGAGTATCAAATTCAAGGTTCGAGTTCTCATCTACAAAGCGCTCAATGGCACAGCCTCACTCTACATTTCCAATCTAACCCCCAAGGGACCTATGGCTCTCCTCCTTTATTACTTCCTTTCATTCCGCATCTAAGACTTCTGCAGACCTGCACACCTACTGTGTCACTACTTACCACGCACCATCAGACTCTTCACCACCATTCACACTTTCAAAAGTTACCTCAAAACCAATTCTTTAAAGAGGCCTACCCATCCCCCTCCTGTCAAGTCCTTCAATTAATACCAGACTGAGTGGCCTCATACCCCCACCTATCCTGGTGTCGGCAATCTCCCATTCCTTTTAGATTGTAAGCTTCTCAGACCAGGGACCTCATTACGGATAGTTTCTTTATGACTTAAGATGTATATATTTTATGTTTTGTTCTTGTCCTTATCCTTACATTGTACTTTGCTATATTAGCAAAATACTTATATTATACACCATAAATAATACTTGGATTTCAAATTCAACTAGGAAATTTGTCATGCAGAAGAAATTGAGACCTAACAGATGACTATTAATGTGATAGTGCCAATACGGCGTTATTGCACTAAAACCCGTAATTTAATTCACTGAGACAATGTGATGTACTTAATATTTGCAAACATCTCTTTATGCTGGAGTGGCTCAGTGTGTAAAGACACTGACTGTGAGCAAAGACAAAAGGGCCTCATGCAGTAAAGTCCGATAGAAAAAAATCGCCAAGGTTTTTAAATCGCCATTTTTGACAGCGTTGCTATCATGGTATGCAGATAGCCCTGAATACCAGTGACAGCAACATTTGAAAAAATGGTGAGTAGCCGGCGCCGAGATGATCTGCCCTCCAAAAAAGGCTCACCCGGCGAGTTGATTCTGCAGAGAGAGAGAGAGAGACGCCTATCTCTCTGCGCAAATCTAGCCCAAAATAAAAATATTTTAATAAAATTTTATTACTAGTGTAGATGAGCAGGGGGTCTCTGGAGCAGAACCGCGTTTATTTCAGGTCCGGGGACACCCTGTTCCTGAGATACAGGCCCCGTTATAGGGTGCCGGTATCTCCTATGCATTGAAATGTCCTGGTCACGTGACGCGGGACATTTACATGCATAGGAGATACTGGCACCTTATAATGGGGCCTGTATCTCGGGAAGCAGGGGGTCCCCGGACCTCAAATCAACAATGTTCTGCTCCGGAGACCCCCTGATACAATATACAACTCACCCCGTGCCCCCACATAAAACCATAATTTATTTTTTTACACACAGGATTAATATCACAGGCCGGCGGGGGTCACTGGGTGGTCCCCACAGATCTCCGCAGGCCCCACAGGGCACCCTTGGGGGTTCCAATGGGTGTCTGGGGGCCCTCGGGTGGTCTCCGCTAGGCTCCGTGGGCCTCCAGGTGGTGCTTGCGGGTGTGTGTTGGCCCCAACGGGGTCCATGGGTGATCCCCATGGGTGTCTGGGGGCCCTCGAGTGGTCCCCGCAGGTGTCTGGGGGTCCTCAGGTGGTCCCTGTGGGTGTCCGTGGGTCCTCGGGTTGTATCCGTGGGTCCCCGCTTGCCTGCGGTACCATTCCTGTATTTAAAAAAACTAAAACATGGCCTACATTTCAATAAATCCACCTCCGCCCCACCAAACACATACAGTACAGTAATGTGCAAAATAACTATTATCCAGATATGGATAATAGATTATTTGCCCATTATTAAACACAACATTAGCCATCCAGCATAAATAAAGTAAATAAAAACCATTCTACTTACCCCTGCCAACATGAAGGGCGTCCTCGTCAGCATACTGCAGGGCCATGTCCTCCGATGCCAGCATCAATATATAAAAAAATACAATCTAATGGCGCTTAGGGCGTCGCCATATTGGATATGTTTTGCGCGGGGATGCGCTGGTAGTTGCAGAGGACTGAGCGGCCATTACACAGCACGCAGGAGCAGTGAGGCTTAGGAGGTGGCCATTACATCTTGCGCATACGCAGTAATAAGAGCGCGAACCGCGACCTATCAGAGAAGGCTCTTGGCAGGGACTACGAGTCCCATGAGCCTTAGCAACACACCACCTGACGCCAGGGAGCCAATAGGGTGATAGGATCCTGTGGAAAAGGGAAGTAAGGGGGGCTGGCAGGGAGCACATTATTTAGTTGGAGCTGGGAGCAGGTTAGGGGAGGTTGTAAGTGCAGGGAGCAGTAGCCCCTTAACTAGGCCAGTTTACCCCCATAGACCCCAGATAGTTCCACCATTACCCCCAGCTTTTGGTTGCTTCAGGGACAGGCCCTAGATAGGTACCCTGCCCCTTTAGCTATGTGCTGAGATCAGGGAACAGCTCATCTACTGCACAGCCCTGATCATTGGGTCTGGGATCAGACACCCCTCTGGGTAGAGACTATCTCCGCAGAGGATCACGCCACACTGTGACTGCGGCCTGCGGATGGCCCAGCCTCATGGTATAGACGGTACAGTGATATTATCCACGCCGGAATTCACCCCACGCGTAGGCGGACGGCACGTTGGATCAGACGGATCCCCTTTTGCTATTCTGCTGTACCCGGGTGCAGGAGCCCCGGGCAGGTACCTAAGTCAGTGCAATAACACTCAATGGGATAGCGCTATCTCCAACACTTTGGGTGGGCCTGGACATAAGGGAAATGGACATCAGGGAATTGGTGCCCAGCACCCAGGTACTTTGGGGACACCCATGTTGGTATGCGGTGGGGTGAACTTCTATATGTATGGTTATATGTATGGTACTCTGTGTGGTACAGAGTACTAAGGTTATCGCTTATACAGCAGGGCCCCTGGTATACGGCGGGTTCCGTTCCAGAGGCCCGCGTTATAGTGAAAATTGCCGGAAAGCGGATCCGGCAATTTTCCCTTCTGCGCATGCGCAAAACGGCATTTTTGCCGTTCTGCGCATGTGCAACCTATGGTATGCGCGCGCAACCTGCGGTCTGCGCATGCATGCCGGGCGCACCCACCCGTTCTGCGCATGTGCGACTGGAAATCCAAGATGGCGGCCCTGTTCTCGGTGCCACCGTATAAGGCTGCGGTCCCAGTAACTGCCTGTGCGCACGGCGTGGCGTGCGCTGTGCGTGTAAGCACCGCCCCTCAATGGGGCTGGGCCGAGTAGACACTGTCACGCTGAAGGTGCAGCCGCACCATGCTGCAAGGTTAGACCTTGCGACAGAGGCGTGGTCATGCCCCCACCGGCGGTTCACCCAATGAGGGCGAACCAGCCGTGTGACGTAATGTCCACGCCCCGCAAATCCCCGACCACGCCCCCTCCCGTCGCAAGCTTCCCTCTCTCCTGGAGACCGCAGATCGCGGTTTTTTTTTTTTTGCATGCGCAAAACCCATACAGCAGGCTGGCGGGTGTCCCCACTGACCCCGCGGGGGTCCCCGAGGGAGCACTAGGGTCGCGCGGGTGTCCCCGGCTGACCCCGCGGGGGTTCGTAGGTGGGGGTACCCGGCTGACCTCGCGGGAGTCCCCGAGGGAGTACGGGGGTCGTGTCTGACCCCGCGGGGTACCCCGAGTGAGGCCGGGGGTCGCGCGGGTATCCACGCGGGTGTCTCGGGTGTGTTGGGGGGTCCGTGACTGTTCGTGGTTCCCCATTTGCATGCGTTACCAATCGTGTGCCAGACCCAATGACAAGTAACCATACCAATTAATACAAATACATAACACATACAGTTCAGTATTGTAGTGTAATAAAATAATATTATCCACATATGCATAATTCTGTCTTTCACAGTTTAACATACATTCAGATGGAGAAAGAAACAACATTTACTCTGAGGGGTACATGGGTGGTCCTCCAAGCTGTCTGCGGGTCCACGGATGTTGGCGTTAATATATCTGTATCCCCCGGACATGATAGTCAACAATTTACATTAAAGGTCACCACATGTTTCCTTGTATTTGTATATCAATGTAATTACAGGTATCTACAGTAGTAAACTTTATATTGTTCCATCAAACGTTAGCAGGGGGTTAATTTAAAGGGCAATACGCCCGTCATCACCAAAAAAACATATAGCCAATAATCTACCCTTCTGACACAGCTTTACAATAACAAAATATTAATTATAGATATGTACTAACTTCATGACTCAACATGTTTGTGAGAAATGTAATAATAGAGTTATTATTTTGTGTCAATTAGTAATATTGTGTCGCAGCATCGCTTACTTTGTTTATTTTCGAATGGTGCGTAATTGATGATGACATCACATTTCATTATGTGTGTAACACATCGAAATCACATTACAATGAATTGTACAATTAGTAAAATTAATATGTTCACAATACTAACCAACTCACGTGTCATCATTTATAATCATTTCACTAATTAGTCAGCCCATTTAATGGATAGAAGAAGGCACTTACCTACCACGACAACATGGAACCGCCACCAGATTGTGCTTTCCTGATTTTTTGTGCGAGGAGGAGGAGGGAGATTATGAGAGATGAGAGAGATGAGCGAGATGAGAGAGAGGAGGAGAGAAGAGAGAGGGAAGCGAGGGAGATCCGTGTTGTGAGACATATAGCCCCCCCACAATTTTAGACAAAGAACCTCCCTAGAGGGCTTGACGGAGGAAGAAATTATCAGGCGTTACAGATTGAGCTCAGCGGCTATCTTGGAACTGTATGAAATTTTAAGAGATGATTTAGAGCCAACAACAGACAGGAGTCATGCAGTGTCTGGCCTTGTTAAAATGCTGAGCTACTTACATTTTCTTGCTTCGGGCTCATTTCAGACAACTGTGGGCATAGTAGGCGGGGTCTCGCAGTCGGCATTCTCGCGGACCATTAGCCAGTTTCTATGGGCACTGACTCGACACGCTAGTGATTATATACATTTTCCTTGTGAGCAAACAGAGTGGCAGGCACTGAAGACTGCATTTTATAATGTAGCTGGGCTACCCAATGTGATGGATGCTATAGATTGCACACATGTTGCGCTGACCCCGCTACGTGAAGAGGAGAGGGATTTTCGGAACAGGAAAAATTACCACTCACTCAATGTGCAGGTCGTATGTGACACATACATGAAAATTCTGAGTGTGGTAGCTCACTTCCCAGGTGCTTGCCACGATTCCCATATTTTAAAAAAACTCGTTAGTGTTTCGCAAATTTGAAGCGGGGGAATTCGAGGAAGGTTGGCTATTGGGTCAGTCAATGTTACATAAACTGCTCTTACAACTACATGTAATGTCCAGATTAATGTTTCATTGTGTGTTGCTAAGATTCTAATTAACATCAAATCATTCATTATGGTTACCTTCTATATGTAATCCATGTCATGCATCGTAATGGTAGATCAGGCTTTCATTGTTAGGGCATGTGTTCTATATTATTAACTGTCATGTATTATGAAAAGGCAATACACAATGTTTGGAATTTACTTACATCTTTTAACATTTATGTCATTTGACTCTCTTATAGGTGACTCAGGATATGGTAGCCGCCCTTGGCTTCAGACCCCACTGGGTAATACTCAAACCCCTGCAGAGGAACGATATAATGCCGCACACATATCCACACGCTCGGTGATCGAGAGGACATTTGGAGTGCTGAAAAGTCGTTTTAGGTGTCTTGATAGATCTGATGGTGTGCTACAGTATTCACCAGCGAAGGTTGGTGACATAGTGATTTGTTGTTGCATTATGCACAACATAGCACTAAGTCACAATCTTCAAGGCAACATTCGTGATGATTTAGAGGAGGATCCTCTCGTGCCTCCTGCAGGGGTTAGGGACCATACAGCCAGTGGGGTGGAGACTCGCAGGACCTTAATTGCTAATTTTTTCACATGTAAGTTTTAACAATACATATCATATAATCTGTCATCATCTCGTTGTGTGTGTAACATTGCATTGTGTGTATAATCTTAGGATGCTGCTCTCTCCAAATAACTGCATATTTTCTAAGGAATGATCCGAACTTCGGCTGCCTACGGTGTGTTTATTTTTAACACCTCTATTCTTGTATTAATCTTCTTTCAAACCAACTATACAATGTGTTCATCGTTACATGCTGAATATTGTGTATTAATTTAAAAACAAATGCTGTATTAAATACTCTGCATAGTCTTATCTTACAACAGAACTACTGTAAATGATTCGATATGGATTTTGGCTGATACTTTAAACATCATGATCAACTTAGAAATAATTAATGGTGTTATTAAAGGTTTACAGAATTGTTATGCTTCACATTCCTTACTTCATATTATGATTGTCACGTATGTAAGTATGACTACATACATAATTAGTGTCTGCATGAGTATAAGCAGATGAGATGTTGATCTCTTCTATAATTAAGCTGCCATGTATACCTATCATTATTAATGTTTAATTTAAAACCACACTTTTCCAGATTCATATTTTATGTAAATGTTTCCTACAATAGTTCAAGTTAAACTATTTTAAATACATTTTCAACACAAGTACATGTGTGTTTGTTCAGGCTACATATACTATTGTGTTTTTATACTTGAATGATGTCACTGTAATCTGGGTTCCATTGGTAAAAAAGGAGCACTAACAAAATATGTCATGTCAAAGTTTATTTGAATTTTAGCACACATTTAAAGTTAGTATGAAAAAGCCTACATTATCGATTTTATGTTTTTATTTAAAAAAAGTGAAAATCTATGATTAACTACGATATATAAAAGTGTGCATGTTCAGTTTGAGGTATCATAGCATGACTGGCCATGTGATGTCTTTGGCATGTGGCCATAATGGAAAAGCTCTCAGTTGCTCGGTCTTTGGATACATGCATTCACATTATCTTCTGTCTTGAACGGAGCTGTGAACATCTGTGAAAGAAGTAGATACAGGCATACCCCGCATTAACATACGCAATGGGACCGGAGCATGTATGTAAAGCGAAAATGTACTTAAAGTGAAGCACTACCTTTTTCCCACTTATCGATGCATGTACAGTACTGCAATCGTCATATACGTGCATAACTGATGTAAATAACGCATTTGGAACAGGCTCTATAGTCTCCCCCCATGCACACAGCTTCGGTACAGGTAGGGAGCTGGTATTGCTGTTCAGGACGTGCTGACCGGCGCATGCGTGAGCTGCTGTTTGCCTATTGGGCGATATGTACTTGCTCGTGAGTGTACTTAAAGTGAGTGTCCTTAAACCGGGGTATGCCTGTATATAATATTAATTTAAGTAATATATCGGTTACATAGTTACTGAATTATGCATCTAAACACTTGGTTGGTATAATGTACCTATGTACTAAACGTCAATCATTTCGTTAACAACATTAATGTTACATCTAACCACAAAATGATTACTGCATAACAAGAAAATATATGTCACTAATCATTTCTTTACACACACTAATATATTTCTTTACATACACACACAGGATATAATGTGTATGTGTGTAATAGTAGGGTTGTAGCTTACTCCATAACTGTTTGCATCTTGTACAATGTACGGAGGCGGATACACCTAGTAACTTTGTGTCATTTCATCTGTTTGAGCAAACTCGTTATTCTGCATGTTATCGTAATACTGTATGTTGCTCCGTTATGGTTCTGGTATTGGTAGTCCAACTCAGGTTGAAAAAAGACATTCTGCTGAACATTTAAGGCACCGCTGCGGGCACCTATATCATGGTAGTCGTGTCCGACAATTGTCTGTCTTTTTTTATTTCCATTTGCAGACATACGCATACCGGATTCATGAAATGACCAACAGCCACCCCTGTTTGCGCCAGATGGTGGGTTTCGAATAAAAGAAGCATTGGTTGATAAAGTGCGTCGGATAGAATTTTTCCATACCTTAGGTTGAGGATGATTTTGATAATAATGGTAGTTATCCGTAAGATATTGATAGATCTGTGAGACCGTAGCTTTTTTGTTCCTTTCATTTTCAATGGCACTATATATTAGCATTGCGTAAGAAAGCGGAGGCTTTTCCATAGAACACATCTCAAACTGCATGTATTTGAACGGAATGGAGTACAGTAACCAAAACTATTCCTTAATTCAAGGTTCTTACAAAGTATCCAAACTTGCATTAATTGCACAGCACTGTACAAGGTCATTATACAAAGGAAGAAGTGTCAATGTATTCTTCTCCCACATACAGGTGTTCTGTATCTGATGAAATGTGTACTTGCATATTATACATGATTCAGTAGCCAAGCTCTGAAACACACTTTGGATTTAATTGTTTTGTGAAATAACATGTTCAAACGAACAAATATTTATAATGTTAATTTTTCACAATTAAGACGCTATAAAATATAGATAGATATACATTATTCACACATGCAAAATCATATGCTGTTTAGTTCACATGTATGCACCTTACTTGTGTTACATACACACTTGATTATTGCACATTGTTAATTATGTTTGGTGAACCTTAATGAATGCAAATAATGGAATATGAAGACTTACGGGAACAATAATAAGACCTTTTTTTGTGATAGTCATTGTGATGAACGTGTGGGAGGAGTTGGTGTGGGATCACGTCCACGCTGACTTGATCTTTGCCTTCTTCTTGCCGTTTCATGCTGGCCCAGTGCCTGGGCTTGTGCCAGTGGTTGAGCCAGTGCCAGTGGTTGAGGCAGTGCCAGTGGTTGAGCCAGTGCCGGGGTTGGGGCCAGTGGTTGAGCCAGTGCCAGTGGTTGAGGCAGTGCCGGGGTTGGGGCCAGTGGTTGAGTCAGTGCCAGTGGTTGAGCCACTGCCAGTGGTTGAGCCAGTGGTTGAGACAGTGCCAGTGGTTGAGCCAGTGCCGGGGGTTGGGACAGTGGTTGAGCCAGTGCCAGTGGTTGAGCCACTGCCAGTGGTTGAGCCAGTGCCGGGGGTTGGGACAGTGGTTGAGCCAGTGCCAGTTATTGAGCCACTGCCAGTGGTTGAGCCAGTGCCGGGGGTTGGGACAGTGGTTGAGCCAGTTCAAGTGGTTGAGCCACTGCCAGTGGTTGAGCAAGTGGTTGAGACAGTGCCAGTGGTTGAGCCAGTGCCGGGGGTTGGGACAGTGGTTGAGCCAGTGCCAGTGGTTGAGCCAGTGCCAGGGGTTGGGACAGTGGTTGAGCCAGTGCCAGTGGTTGAGCCACTGCCAGTGGTTGAGCCAGTGGTTGAGCCAGTGCCAGTGGTTGAGCCAGTGCCAGTGGTTGAGACAGTGCCAGTGGTTGAGCAGTGGTTGAGCCAGTGCCAGTGGTTGAGACAGTGCCAGTGGTTGAGACAGTGCCAGTGGTTGAGCAGTGGTTGAGCCAGTGCTGGGGATTGGGACAGTGGTTGAGCCAGTGCCAATGGTTGTGCCAGTGCCAGTGCTAGTATTTGGCCCAGGGGAAGAGCCTGGGACATTGGATCCTGCGCATTATGATCCTGATGTAGCATTGGCTGTGTGTGTGTCTCGATTTGCCTCTCTGGCTCACTTTGCCTCTCTGGCTCAGTTTGGATGTCTGGCTCACTTTGCCTCTCTGGCTCAGTTTGGATGTCTGGCTCACTTTGCCTCTCTGGCTCAGTTTGGATGTCTGGCTCACTTTGCCTCTCTGGCTCACTTTGGATGTCTGGCTCGCTTTGGATGTCTGGCTCGCTTTGGATGTCTGGCTCGCTTTGGATGTCTGGCTCGCTTTGGATGTCTGGCTCGCTTTGGATGTCTGGCTCGCTTTGGATGTCTGGCTCGCTTTGGATGTCTGGCTCGCTTTGGATGTCTGGCTCGCTTTGGATGTCTGTCTCGCTTTGGATGTTTGGCTCACTTTGGATCTCTGGCTCGCTTTGGATCTCTGGCTCGCTTTGGATGTCTGGCTCACTTTGGATATCTGGCTCATTTTGGATCTCTGGCTCGCTTTGGATCTCTGGCTCACTTTGGATGTCTTGCTCACTTTGGATGTCTGGCTCACTTTGGATGTCTCGCTCACTTTGGATGTCTGGCTCACTTTGGATGTCTCGCTACTTTGGATGTCTGGCTCGCTTTGGATGTCTGGCTCACTCTGGATGTCTCGCTCACTTTGGATCTCTGCCTCACTTTGGATCTCTGCCTGTATTTGCCTGTCTGGAGCTATCTGCCTCTCTGGCTCTGATATTAGATCTATATCTGATAATAGCTCCAGATCGGATAGTATGTGTATATCCGATTTTGCGTGTGGCTGAGTTTGTGGCTGTAATTGTGCCTGTGGCGGAGGCTGTGCCTGGACATGTGCATCAAGTTGACCCATACATGTGGCTATGACAGAGAGGCTATTTGCCATTTTATCCAGTGTGTCCTGTTGTCTTGTCATTATATTGCTCATATGTTTCATTTCTTCGTATATTTTCTCATGTGTTTGAGAGTGTATGTGTGACTGATCTGCCTGGTTTTTGATAAACCTGGCCTCTAGGCTGGTTAAATTTGATAATGCTTCAGCACAAACCTGGTCTCCCTGGCCCGGTTGGATCTCCCCATTGTCATCACTTCCAGGATTTGGTTGCGTATCCTGGAATCCAAGCAAATCAGGTCCGGAATCATACGCATCTGGGACACTAATATGTGTGGGATCTACTGTCATCTCATCCTCAATTCGGACAGGTTGTTGTGGTGATGCAGGCACATCAGAATCCATGTCCTCAGCAATCACCATATCATAAATAACAACATTTTACATTCAACATAATGACTAAGTAATTTTGTGCTCCTCTTTATTTGGCTGAACATACTATGTAAATGCACATATGTTTTGTCCAAAAATTGGAGATGTGCATCAGTTAAAGCTGCAGTTCAATGTCCTGTGCATGTTTTTGTTATGTAAATTTAATAACGGCAATAGTTTGTATGCAATCTCTAATTAAATAAACAACTGCATATGTTGCAAAATTATAGTTGTCCTTGTATTGATGTGCGGAGTTTGACGACATATTTATATATGCTTAATGTGAATGGTTCAGACATGAACAAGAGGAACAAGCATGCTTGTTCAAATGAAATACAATTGCTATTTACAAGTAGTTTTTTTTTTCAAACTGAACATGCTACAAGTATTTATGGTCAGTACACTAGTGATTGCTATCCAAAAACACACATGCAGGATAATTATTGAACTGCAGCTTCACATAAAAAGCATATTTGACATAAATGAATAAGGACATTTGTAATGTTGACTTTTCAATTTCACATCTACAAAGATTATTGTAGTTTTATTTTTAAATGCTTGCATTTCTCAAGTAAATATTGATCTCATAGCATACGACTCACCTGGTGTCGAATGTGAAAGAGATGGCCCAATATCTCTGTTCCCTCCAATTCCAAATATAAGGCGGGGAGTCATTATTGATAACATCTTTTCCTCGTAAGACTGTAACTTCAGTGATGCTGGAGGTCCACCTCCTGTCCCACTTGTGAGTCGTCCGGCCTTTGCCATCTTATTCTTCAGCCTATGTTTTATGTCCCCAAATCTTTTTTTACACGTCTCTGATGTCCTTGGAAAGACACCAGCTGATGACACAGCTCGGCCTATCTGGCCCCACAATTTTGACTTCACACTGGTCTTGGTTTTACCTGTGTATATGTAACAGTGTTCATATCAATTTCAGTTTTTAAATCATACTGTATGTTAATATTGTAACTATTATAACATGTCCCTCTAATTACACACACCTATTAGTGTAGGTCATGCGCGCATTCGTGACAAATTACATGGGAACAATCAGCTGCACACCTCCGTTACAGCATACATGTTTAACAACTGTATGTAACGTTAGGCATGTCTTGAATTAACAGTAATGGCATCTTAATACCATTTATTTTAACAATGTGATGAAATTAGTGTGAGGGACGTGGGTAAGTAACATAGTCCCACTTTGTGCTGACTATGATAAATGGGCCTGTGAAAGGGGTAAGTGAGCACGAAACGTCGCGTTCCCCTGCGTCTCATCTAAACCACTTCCTTCCCTCTTAGAGATGTGTTTATCATATCTCATAATTTTTCATACTGACAATTTTCACCCTTCCCTCACCATCCAGTTAATTGTATGAGATGAAATTTTGTAGGCACATTGACTATGAATGACCCTCACTTTTAGACATTCATATATATCATCATTTCAAGTATCATTGATTATTTATTATTCATTATGAGTGCGGAAAACACTTTTTATGTTATATATGTACTTAAGACAGATTAGAGGTCCCTTCATTGTTCCACAGCACCCCACAACTTAAACATGTGAAATATAGTTAATACATTAGAATGTGGAATATACAACCTAATGTATATATTGTTCTCGAATAATATAAATACAAAACTTACATGCTAATGATCCATAGAGTTTAGGGTGACCAGATTTTGAAAATGAAAAACCGGGACATTTTTTTTTTACATAACAGTTTATTTATTGTAGTACACTTATACTTACTACCATTAGTCCTTGTTACATAGTTGTGTGTGTATGTGTGTGTGTGTGTGTGTGTGTGTGTGTGTGTGTGTGTGTGTGTGTGTGTGTGTGTGTGTGTTGACCTCACTAACCGAACAAAAAAAACCCAGATGTGAATGATTCTGAACCCCTTAACCAGTGTCAGGACGCCGCCTCTTCACAATTTCTAAAGCAGCAATCCCGCCTGGGATCTTACCGGATCCGCAGTCCCTCAAGGTACTATACTGGAGGGGAGGTGTTCCCTACCTGTCTTCCGAGGTCTCCTGTGTGAAACTTGAGTCAGATCTGGAAGAAAGAAGGGTAGGTTACTTCGGTGTAGGTATACGGCAGTTAAGATAAGACAGGGAGGGTGAGAGAGACAGAGAGAGAGAGGGTGAGAGAGAGAGAGAGAGAGGGTGACAGAGACAGAGAGAGGGTGAGAGAGAGAGGGTGAGAGAGAGAGAGAGGGCGTCAGAGAGAGAGAGGGTGTCAGAGAGAGAGAGAGAGGGCGTCAGAGAGAGAGAGAGGGCATCAGAGAGAGAGAGAGGGCGTCCAGAGAGAGAGAGGGCGTCAGAGAGAGAGAGGGCGTCAGAGACAGAGGGGGCGTCAGAGAGAGAGGGCGACAGAGAGAGAGGGAGGGTGACAGAGAGAGAGAGGGTGAGAGAGACAGAGCGAGGGCGAGAGAGAGCGGGCGAGAGAGAGGAGGGCGAGAGAGAGAGGGCGTCAGAGAGAGAGAGGGCGTCAGAGAGAGAGAGGGCGTCAGAGAGAGAGAGAGAGGGTGACAGAGAGAGAGAGGGAGGGTGACAGAGAGAGAGAGGGTGAGAGAGACAGAGAGAGGGCGAGAGAGAGAGAGGGCGAGAGAGAGAGGGCGTCAGAGAGAGAGAGGGCGTCAGAGAGAGAGAGGGCGTCAGAGAGAGAGAGAGAGGGCGTCAGAGAGAGAGAGGGTGTCAGAGAGAGAGAGGGTGACAGAGAGAGAGAGGATTGACAGAGAGAGAGAGGGAGGGTGACAGAGAGAGAGAGAGAGGGTGACAGAGAGAGAGGGAGGGTGACAGAGAGAGAGAGAGGGTGACAGAGAGAGAGAGGGCGTCAGAGAGAGAGAGGGCGTCAGAGAGAGAGAGGGCGTCAGAGAGAGAGGGGGCGTCAGAGAGAGAGGGGGGCGTCAGAGAGAGAGAGGGCGACAGAGAGAGAGGGAGGGTGACAGAGAGAGAGAGGGAGGGTGACAGAGAGAGAGAGGGAGGGTGACAGAGAGAGAGAGAGGGTGAGAGAGACAAAGAGAGGGTGTGAGAGAGAGGGCGAGAGAGAGAGAGAGGGCATCAGAGAGAGAGAGAGAGAGGGCGTCAGAGAGAGAGGGCATCAGAGACAGAGAGGGCGTCAGAGAGAGAGAGGGCGACAGAGAGAGAGAGAGGGAGGGTGACAGAGAGAGAGAGGGAGGGTGACAGAGAGAGAGAGGGAGGGTGACAGAGAGAGAGAGGGAGGGTGACAGAGAGAGAGGGAGGGTGACAGAGAGAGAGAGAGGGTGACAGAGAGAGAGAAGAAGGGTGACAGAGAGAGGGTGACAGAGAGAGAGTGTGACAGAGAGAGAGAGAGGGTGACAGAGAGAGAGAGAGGGTGACAGAGAGAGGGTGACAGAGAGAGAGGGAGAGAGAGAGAGGGGTGACAGAGAGAGAGAGAGGGTGACAGAGGGTGACAGAGAGGGTGACACAGAGAGAGAGAGGGTGACAGAGAGAGAGAGAAGGTGACAGAGAGAGAGAGAGGGTGACAGAGAGAGAGAGGGTGACAGAGAGAGAGAGGGTGACAGAGAGAGAGAGGGTGACAGTGAGAGAGACGGAGGGTGAGAGAGACGGAGGGTGAGAGAGACGGAGGGAGGGTGAGAGAGACGGAGGGTGAGAGAGACGGAGGGTGAGAGAAACGGAGGGTGAGAGAGACGGAGGGTGAGAGAGAGGGGGAGGGAGAGAGGGAGAGAGAGAGAGGGGGAGGGAGAGACGGGGAGGAGAGAGGGGGGGAGAGGGAGTGAGGGAGACACACACACGGGTACACACACAGGTACACCGCACACACACTGGCACACACACACACACACTGGTACACACACACTCACACACACACACACACGTACACACACACACACACACACACGCACACACACTGGTACACGCACACACACTGGTACACGCACACACACTGGTACACACACACACACACTGTACAACACACACTGGTACACACACACTGGTACACACACACACACACACACACACACACACACACACACACACACACACACACACACACACACACACACACACACACACACAGACACTGGTACACACACAGAGACACTGGTACACACACACAGACACTGGTACACACACACACAGACACTGGTACACACACACAGACACTGTTACACAACACACACAGACACTGGTACACACACACACACACACACTGGTACACACACAGTACACACACACAGGTACACACACTGGTACACACACTGGAGTACAGACAGAGGCAGCCCATCTCCCGCACCAAGGGGGGGGGGGGGTTGGATAGGAGCGCCGGGACGCAAAGGTACAAACTGTCGCTCCCCCTCCCCCAGCGAGCAGCCACGGGTTCCCGGGGCAGAATGGGGGGACACCGCGCAGCCACCACTGCCAGCCCCCGTGCTTATCTCCCGAACCAAGGGGACCGGGGGGGGGGGAAGGGAGCGGCAGGACAGTGGCAAAGGATCAAAAACCCACCTCCTATCCCCCCGGGCGGGCAGAGGGGAGACACCGCGCAGAAGAGCCAGGAGCCGCGGCAGAGACACACACCACGTGTGCTCTGCCCGCAGGAAGCGGAAGCCCCGCCCCCAGGCACGCTGGCCTTGCCCCCCCCCACGGCACTCATTCCACATGCCGGGCCTCGGTGAAGGATGATGCCGTGGGGCGGGGCTTAATGCCGGGACGCCGGGACGCAGGGGATTGGCCAACAAGGTAGGAAACTGCCGGGGGGGGGCATTAAAAAAAAAAAATACTTACCAGCCGGGCTGCTGCAGTCTCCTCCTCCGCGCTGCCCCAGACTCGCGCACCGCAGCTAATTACTCGCGCACAGCGCACCGCAGCTAATTACTTGCGCACCGCGGCGATGCTAAAAAAAACGGGGACACAATGGAGGAAAAACCGGGACATTTCGGGACACACAGGAAACCAGGACAGCTCTCGAAAAAACCGGGACTGTCCCCGGCAAAAGGGGGACGGGTGGTCACCCCTAATAGAGTTGCTCATGAGGAATTCATGACACTTTCAACCAGGATGTCATTTTCGCGATGGGTAAAGCGGGGGTTTCTTAGGCCCTCCGGCCGCGCCTGGCTTGTTGATGGCCCCTCATCACTATTATCATCATCATCATCATCACTGTTTGTTTGTATGCTGAACAGTGTCCCTCTCTCCCAGTCCAGTAGTCCCACTACCCTCATCCACCCTGCACTCCACCACCTGGAGTTTCATCACGGGACGTACCTGCCCTGCATGACGTCTCACTCCACTCCCACCAGCCACCGCACCCCCACTCCCACGCTCCACCGCACCCCCCCGCTCCACCGCACCCCCACTCCCACGCTCCACCGCACCCCCAAGCTCCACCGCACCCCCACCAGCCACCGCACCCCCACTCCCACGCCCCACCGCACCCCCACCAGCCACTGCACCCCCACTCCACCAGCCACGCACCCCCACTCCCCACGCTCCACCGCACACCCCACTCCCATGCTCCACCGCACCCCCACCAGCCACCACACACATCCCACGTCCACTCCCACGTCCACTCCTCTCTCTATTTTACTCACTCACAAGAAACAAATATAAAGAAAAATGACACCACTAACAAAGTTCAAGCACACTAACAATACAAAAAAGTAGATAAACAAAATATAATAACACAAGACAACTCACTTAATATTCGCCAACAAATCACCAACTCTCTCCAACTACTACCACCAAATCGACTCTATCTCTCCTCCTCACAACAACACCCACACTAAGTGAACAAAATGGACGCTTTATATAGGGTATCCCTCCCAAATAGTTGGCCACAAGTGTGATTACTATTGTTTTCAGGTGATTGCCTAAATTGACGATGTCAGCATTTCAGAATTGAACCAGTACACTGCCATGTCCCAACCAAAAAATAATGACACACACTGTATTGACTAGAAAATTATATTACATGGAGTCACTCCTTCCATGGTCTCTCCCACATATACCCCAGAAAAATAATCGGACATACATGAACCTCAGGAGGACCATAATTGCCTTAGTCTGTAAATGAACACATATAACAATTAATGATTACGTTTGCTTTAATAATACTGTCAATGAGCATGGGGTCCTCGGAGCTGAACAGCATTGGTTTTAGGTCCGGGGACCCCCTTCTTCTGGAGTTACAGGCCCCTTTATGGGGTGCCGGTATCCCCTGCTGAATGTACATTTCCCCGGTCACGTGACGCGGAAGCTTTAAAATTACAGTGGATACCGGCATCCCATAACGGGGCCTGGAACTCCTGAAAGTAGGGTGTCCTCCGACCTGAAAACCAATGCGGTTCAGCTTGGGAGACCCCCAGCTCATGTACACTATAATTAAAATGTATTTATTTAGTGTAGGATCGCCTGTAACAGTCTTCCATGGAGATAGCAAATCTCCATGCAAATGTTACAGGCGGCTTTTTTTCTATCAGGTAGCGAATGGAGTGGTTCAGAACGCTAGCAGGGGGAAAAAAAGCAAACCGTACGCTGTGGCTGTTTT
>NC_134485.1:326962528-326981641 GCF_040206685.1 Ascaphus truei | reverse complement strand
TCATACACAAATTGTGTGTAGGACACATATTTCACTCTGTGTGTCTATGAGCAGGTATCTAGCACTTTAGCATCTTTTAGGTTTTAATTTTGTTTGTTCCCTTTATATTCACAATAAAATTAATTAATTAAAATTAGTGGAGGAAGAGTGCTTGTGGTACAGGGATTCTTTCTCTTTATGTATGTATATTTTTACATATACTGACATTGATACAGCTCGTATTGTTACACTATGTAATGACACAATGAGTTTTTTTGTTAGAAGATCATGTACTGTACCAGACATCCCTCAGGATTTAGAAAGATTTTTTTAAGACACAAAATTAACCTTGAACTTTGTCACCACATTATCAGAATACTTCAGTCTGAAGCGGATCCCTAGAGGTCTCAGGTGCAATCTGAGAGCAACTGTTTTCTCTGATCGAAAGGAGTACTGTAACAAGTTGGCGGGCGTCCTCAACAAATGTTCACTAGACCTGATATTTCTCACTATTGAATCCATCCAGAATGAATAGTTAGAGGTACAAGCACAGGCCATAAAATTAGAAAAAGTTCTAAAAGCTAATCTGCAGGAAAGTTGACATTAATGCTCTTAAAACAAAACTGGATTAAAAGATCTGTGAATATAACAGGGAAATAGAGTCCAGAAAGAGGCTACATATGTAAGTGATGCAGGGATTACTCCACCGTTAGAGATTAGAACTGGCAATGGAAGGACACTAGAAGAGATGACACTAGATGATGGTCAGGCAGGCCATTAGTACATGATCAAAGGAGACCGGATACCTATGACTCCTCTGGTAGTGACTCATCTTTTGGTGTACCACCTTTTTTTGGACAGTACCAGAAATGATACCAAGATGACACAGGCCCACAAGGAGGGCAGGGAAGAAGCACCAAAGGACCCAGAGATACAGACCAACCGAGCAGTTGGATGCAGCCTCATTCACAGTACCACAATCTCTGGTGGTAGATAATTTGAAGAGAATACCATAAAGTGATAAATAAGGTCTGACTTTTGTGCCTACAACTCATATTGATTTTCTTAAACTGGACATTGACTTATCACGATTCTGTAGAACATTGCTTTTAAAGCTGCAGTTCAGGCAATATCCTGCATGTGTGTTTTTTTTAATAAATCAGTTCTGTAGAAAGAAAAAATACTTTTAGCATTTTCTGTTTTAAAAAACAACAACTTTGAAAGACCAATTTTCTTCTATTCTATTTTAACAAGCATGCTTGTTCCTATAGAAACGATTTACATTCCCCATATTTAAAGATATTGCCAAACTTTGGCGATCAATAGACGGAGAACGAATTGACCGACAGCTATGCAGTTCTTTAGGTAATTAGACATTGCCCACATGAAACTATTGAAGTAAAAAAATAAATAAAAAAAAAAAAAAGACTGAACTGCAGCTTTAAAGGGTTCATTTTTGGATTATGAATCTGATATGGTTACTGCTAATTTAGGAGTTGAACCAGACACACCTTTTACTGTATGGAGGATGGATTTGAAAAACAGGAAAATATTTCATCCTCCACCATTGAGACTTTTATCTCTTTGGTAAAAAGTGATATAGAAAGGTTGAGACAAGAGCCGCCGAGATCATCTAACACCGGTACTAACCTTACCAGAAGTGCAAGGGAGCTCATCAGAGAGACCGTGAAGGATAAAGAGTTGGTCATTAAATCCGCAGACAAGGGTGCAGCCATCGTCATAATGAACAAAGATGATTACACAAATGAAATTCTGAGACAACTGCCTGACCTCTCTAATTCTGAACCAATCCGCTCCATTCCCACATGGAGATATCAGAAAAAATTGGTAGAGTAGTCAAGGAAGCTGTAAAGGGTGGAGTCATCTCCAAAAAAACAAAGGGGGCGTTTCACTAAGCAGTGAGCTTTTGCACCCCATTGGGAAATTTTGACTCGCCCATTAAAAAGTGAAGCTAGACGCAGAATTCACTAACAAGTGAAGCACATTGTGGTCCGGGCAAGCCAAAATATGCCCGATCGTGCGAGCTGCTTTCCCCCCCCCCCTGCTATCACGCTTAAACTTGTAAAGCGTGATAGCTGATAGAAAAAAAGCAGCCTGTAAAATCTGCATGGAGACGCTGCGTCTCCATGCACGGCCCGTACAGGCGACCGTACTGTAAAAATATACATTTCAATACTAGTGTACATATGCCGGGGGTCTCCTGAGCTGAACCGCATTGGTTTCAGCCTCGGGGACCCCCTACTTCATGAGATACAGGCCTCGTTATGGAGTGCCGGTATCCCCATGTACTTTTAAAGCTCCCGCGTCACGTAACGGGGCCTGTATCTCATGAAGTTGGGGGTCGCCGAGGCTGAAACCAATGCTGTTCAGCTCAGGAGACCCCCTGAACATGTACACTACTATTAAAACACATATATCAATAAAAAATAATGAATTACCGTAGCGGCTAGCCGCTATGGTAATGAAGCTGCTTTAATATAATTTTTTATTTATATTGTGCGGGAGCAGGGGGTCTCCTGAGTTGAATCGCATTGATTTCAGCCTCGGGGACCCCCTGCTTTCCGAGTTACAGGC
This sequence comes from Ascaphus truei, assembly GCF_040206685.1. Classification (NCBI taxonomy): domain Eukaryota; kingdom Metazoa; phylum Chordata; class Amphibia; order Anura; family Ascaphidae; genus Ascaphus; species Ascaphus truei. The sequence continues at coordinate 326,979,067 of NC_134485.1, read as the reverse complement.
CCAGATATGGGGTGCCATATCTCCTCCATTATTTAAATGCCCTGCGTCATGTGACGCGGACGCTATAAAAATGGTGATGACACTGGCATCCGTAGCCCCATACCGGCCTGTAACTCGGAAAGCAGGGGGTCCCTGAGCAGAAATCAAAGCAGTTCAGCTCAGGAGACCCCCTGCTCCCGCACACTATTCAAAAAAAATACTTTAAAGCAGCTTCATTACCTTTGAGGCTATCCGCTAAGGCAATGAAGGGGTTAAGACATTGCCCCCAATAAACCTTGCAATATGTGCTACCCACACACCCCCTGTGCCCCAACAACCCCTATACCCCCCTAACATACCTTTGCAAGCATAGGAATTATACTATAGGCCAGCGGCCCTCTGGTGGTCCCCGTGTGTCCCCCGCTTGCCTGCGGTACAAATCCTATGCCCCCCCCCCACCAAAAAAAAATATATATAGTATATACGTTTAAATTAGTACACCCCCTCCCTCCCCCGCCCCCTAACACATACAGTACAATAATGGGCAAAATTACTATTATCCAGATATGGATAATAGTGCATTTTCCCATTTAAAAAAAAAAACATTAAGCAGCATAAATAAAGTAAATAAATCTTGCACTCACCCCTGCCAGGCTGCCACCATGAAGGCCGTCCTCATCCTCATCACCGTCCATGTCCTCCGTTGCCACAAACAATACATTAAAAAAGACCATCTAATGTCCCCTAACCCCTTAATTATCTTAGCGGTTAGTAACCGCTATAGTAATTAAGAGGTTAACCCATCCTCTGCCACTACCCACCCAGGAGGCCTAATCACCCTCTCCAGGCAACTAGCCCCACCCTTCACCCATTCAGTTGGTACATCATGCTCATATAATATGGGCATGATTTACCACTATAGCAAGAAAGGGTGAAGAAATAAAAAAACAGGCCCAAATCAAAATAAAGTGTAATCTGTTGGTGCACTTGAAGAAACCTGTCGGGTGGTCCAGCACCCGGTAGCCCCGACTGAAGACAAGGGCCCGTCTGGTCCCACACCGTCGTCATATGGGACGAGTCAGCTTCCACGTCGTGTGGTATCCAGCTGGAGGGTCTCACCGTAATTGTCTCTCTCTCTTGGTGTGGTGATCTGCTCCCAGACCACCAGATGCCAGGTCGCCGCCGTGTCCTGGCTTTATGCCTCACGCTTGGTACTACAGGGGCAGTGTCCTTATCTACTGGGCCTGTCCTATCTAGAAACCACAAGCTCAAAGGGGTCTCTGGCCTAGTGCAGGGGTTACAGACTCTCTGCACACACACCCTACCCTTTTCTTGTCCGAGCCCAAAAGACGCAGACCAGACTGATATGGCCTCCATGATGACGGCCATGTATCAACAAGTCCAGGCCCTAACTGATCAGATGGCTCTCCTCACTCAACAGGTACAGGACCTTTCATTTCAGGCACCACCTGTGGCCACACCGCCGGTGTCAGCAGAACCGGTATCCGCCGCGACCTCAAGCCCGAAGATCCCGGCACCTAAGCCATACGCGGGGAATTCGCACGCCTGTCGCAGTTTTCTCAATCAATGCGAGATCCAGTTTGAGATGGCCCCGCAGCAGTATTCCACTGGTCGTAAGAAAGTGGCATATGTGTACAGCCTACTCACAGGGAATGCGCTGGCATGAGCCTCCCCGATTTGGGAACTACGTTCCGAAATCACACGAGATTAGACAAGACATTCGACAGGTCTTCGATACCCCCGCACGCCAAGAAACTGCCTCTGACTCTTTGCTTCAGCTTTCTCAGAGACGTCGTCCCGTGGCCCAGTACGCCTTGGAGTTCTGGACCATAGCAGCTGAGACACGATGGGACCAGAAGGCTTTTGTCTCAGTCTTCTGGCGGGGCTTAACGGATTCTGGGAAGGACGAGCTCGCCTCACAACCAAGGCCAGGGCTTCTAGAGGAACTCATCTCCCAAGCCATTCGAGTGGATCAGCGCCTTCAGGTAAGCCGCGCTCAGCGCCAGCATCCCCAATTTATGCCCTTCCGTGCTCCTTTTCCCAGGTTCTCTTCAACCACAGGACCTGCCGTCTCCCCGCTGCCCGCTCTGGAGGAGCATCTGGTCCGTGAATGTCCACTACGCCCGGGAAACGACCAAACCCAGTGAGTACGAAGGGGCTCTCCCTGGGTGCTAAATCTCATTGTCCCCTTTCCAGGAAGGAACTTCCCAAAAAGTTGACGATTCCCGTCTCCCTCTCTGGTCCTACCTTCTGCACCTCCACTGCAGCATTTATCGATTCCGGCGCAGAAGGAAATTTCGTGGACCAGACCTTCTCTGAACAGAACCAGATTCCACTCGTTAGGAAGAAGTCTCCTGTTGCCTTGGTCGGGATCGACGGCCATCCGCTCACCCCGGCATACATTTCCTTGGAGACTTGCCCCCTCACCCTTTCCTCTCATTCCCACAAGGAGACCCTGGCCTTTGATGTAATCCATGTTCCTGGAACACCAGTCACCCTTGGCTTACCTTGGTTGCAGAAGCACAATCCTCACATCAACTGGACATCCCAAGATCCCATTATCTGGAGGTCAAGGTCAGAGGAGTCATCTCCACCAGCTGTACTCCCGCCTCAACTGCTGGCTAATACATCCAACCCTATGGAAGGTATACCCGCCCCGTACGCAGCCACTACGAATATCTTGCGATGCCCTTCGGCTTATGCAACGCCCCAGCGGTTTTTCAGGACTTTATCAATGACATCTTTCGGGATGTCCTTAACCGTTTTGTAATTGTTTATCTGGATGACATCCTTATTTTTTCCAAGAATCTACAGGATCATATCATCCATACTAAGTTTGTACTCTCCCGTCTCCGAGAGAACCGATTGTTTGCCAAGATGGAGAAGTGCCTCTTTCACCAGTCAACCACCTCCTTTCTTGGGTATATTATTTCCAACACGGGATTGGCCATGGACCCTAAGAAACTTAAAGCCGTAGTGGATTGGCCGCAACCCGACTCCCTCAAGTCTATTCAGCACTTTATAGGGTTTTTCAATTAATACCGGAAGTTTATTCGTAACTTTTCCACCATCATCGCTCCGATCACGGCACTGACCCAAAAAGGAGCTGATCCTTCGTCTTGGTCTCCTGAGGCAGTCATGGCTTTCGAAACATTGAAACAAGCATTTGTCTCAGCTCCCATCCTCTGACACCCGAACACCAATTTTTCATTCACCCTAGAGGTCGACGCTTCGGACTGCGGGACCGGCGCAGTCCTATCCCAGAGATTTTCTCCCCAGGATAAACTTCACCCTTGCGTTTTTTTCTCTAAGAAGTTTTCCCCAGCTAGGAGGAACTATGACGTGGGCAATAGGGAACTTTTGGCTGTCAAATTGGCCCTTCAAGAATGGAGGCATCTGTTGGAGGGGTCAAAAGAGCCGTTCACTAGTCTCACGGACCATAAAAATCTTTTAAACATCGAGAATGCCCGCCGCTTAGGCCTCCGCCATGCCCGCTGGTCTTTATTTTTCTCCAGGTTTAATTTTATTTTGTCCTACATCCCCGGCACCAAGAACGTCAAGGCGAATGCTCTCTCTGGACAATATTCTTCTGAAGAGAGACCGGAGAAAACTACTGAGTCTATCCTTACCAAGCAAAAGATCCTCGCAGTCGCTGCATTCAAGAATTTTGAGAAGATCATCAAGTCTCAAAAACACCTTCCTAGCGATCTTGAGATCCCGAAGGACACCTTATACATGGAGCCCAAGTTTATTCCTGAGATTCTGGAATGGGGGCACGCTTCCCGTTCGGCAGGACATCCGGGTTTCAAGAAAACTTTGGATCTCATCCGTCGCACCTTCTGGTGGCCCAATATGGCTAAATCCATCCTTGAATTCACTCGGGCCTGTCCGGTATGTGCACGCAATAAGATTCCTCGTCAGAGACCCCATGGTCTTCTTTTGCCTTTACCCATCCCGGAGCGCCCCATGTCCCACAAATCCATGGACTTTATTGTCGAATTGCCTAGGTCGAATGGCATGAACACCATTCTAGTAGTGGTGGATCGGTTTTCCAAGATGGCACATTTTATTCCTCTCAAAGGATTACCCTCCTCACCCGCGCTAGCCGATATTTTCTCCAAAGAGATTTTCCGGATCCATGGCATTCCCATATCGATCTTATCGGATCGTGGCTCTCAATTCGTTTCCAGATTCTGGAGGACCTTCACCAGAAGACTGGGCATTTCTTCCTCCTTTTCTTTGGGATATCACCCTCAATCTAATGGACAGACCGAGAGGGTTAATCAATCTCTCGAGAAGTATTTAAGGTGCTTCGTCTCTGACTCCCAGGATGACTGGGCGGAATTACTTCTCTGGGCTGAGTATGCCTTTAATTCCTCCAGGAATTAATCCACTCGTAAGACACCTTTCTTTATTAATTACGGATTTCACCCGGCTCGCCTATCTATTTCCAATATCTCCTCTGGAGTTCCAGCTGTGGATGAACACATCTCCCTTCTACAGGACTCTTGGGCTAGAATTCAATCGGCACTTCAAAAGCCCTCCCTGACTTCTAAAATCCAGGCTGACCGCCGTCGCCGACCTGCATCCAACTACAAACCAGGGGACAAGGTTTTGTTGTCTACCAAAAATATCCACCTCAAAACCCCTTCCCCTAAATTGGCACAGAGGTTTCTGGGGCCATTTCCTGTAGTGGAGCAGGTAAACCCGGTGGCCTTCCATCTTCAATTACCTCAAAGCATGAGAATTCCTAATGTTTTTCACACATCTCTTCTCAAACCGTTCATTTCCAGTCCTCTCTTTCCGGACCACACTCTGAGACCAGACCCAGTTATCATACAGGGCAACGAAGAGTATGAGGTCCAAGCCATACTGGATTCCCGCCTCTCGGAGGTAAGGTTCAATTCTTGGTCCATTGGAAGGGCTTTGGACCCGAAGAGAGATCATGGGTATCTCTTAAAGACATTCACGCACTTGGGCTTCTCAAACGTTTCCGAAAAAAGTTTCCGTCCAAACCATGGGAGGATCGTCCTGAGGCTGACCCTGAAGGGGAGGGAGGGGTACTGTAAGGATGCGGGGATCACGGTGCTCACAGCGTGACCACCTCCTTACCTCTGAATGCCCCCGCTGCCGTGAGACGGCTTCCTCACCTCTCTCAACCTGCTCCCGCTGTGTGGGGGCGCCCCCCTCGTTCCCGACGGACCAGCACTGCCCCGCGGTCTCATAGGGCTCTGGCGGTCCCCTCTGGTCCCGGGCGCGCGCTCTCCGACTTTACAGAGCGTGCGCCGGGCAAGGATAATTTATTCACTGCACTAGCAGTGAAACCACGCCCCCATTTCTCACATAGGCTGCTACTTAATCCTAAAGTTCCCCACCTGGCTGCCTATCATAGGAACCAATCCAGGACAGCTCCTCATGTTCCTCCAGGACTGCCTCCGTTCCCTATTGGTCAGCCGCAATATATAGTACCTGTCTTGCCTCTCTCAAATTGCTCGACATAGTCTCTGCTTGCGGACGTCTATTCTGGCTCTTCCTTTGCTCTTCGTTTATTCAGGTTGCGACCCGGCTTGGCGGACGTCCCTCTCTGGCTCTGGACCCCGGCTCCCTCTTGACCTTGCTGCTTCTCTCATCCCTCGACCACAGCTTGGACCTCGACCTCCCGATCTTCTCTCTCCCTGACTTTGGCTAATGGCAATAACTTCGTCTCTTCTGTACCGGTACCGGCAAGTATTGCTACACCGATTCCCACCTGGCCTGGCAACGCCAAAACACCACACTCCTGACACGCTCCTTCTGCTGTGGGTGCGTGCACATATACGCCCCCACCTCAGTATAAGGGACGAGTCTGGTCTGCGGGCAGCACCGGCGTATCATAGTCCCAGCAGCAGGAGCAGTCCCAGCAGCAGGAGCAGTCCCAGCAGCAGGAGCAGTCCCAGCAGCAGGAGCAGTCCCAGCAGCAGGAGCAGTCCCAGCAGTAGGAGCAGTCCCAGCAGCAGGAGCAGTCCCAGCAGCAGGAGCAGTCCCAGCAGCAGGAGCAGTCCCAGCAGCAGTCCCAGCAGCAGGAGCAGTCCCAGCAGCAGGAGCAGTCCCAGCAGTAGGAGCAGTCCCAGCAGCAGGAGCAGTCCCAGCAGCAGGAGCAGCCCCAGCAGCAGGAGCAGTCCCAGCAGCAGGAGCAGTCTCAGCAGCAGGAGCAGCCCCAGCAGCAGGAGCAGCCCCAGCAGCAGGAGCAGCCCCAGCAGCAGGACAGATTCCAGCAGTAGGAGCAGCCCCAGCAGCAGGACAGGTTCCAGCAGCAGGACAGGTTCCAGCAGCAGGAGCAGTCCCAGCAGCAGGACAGGTTCCAGCAGCAGGAGCAGCCCCAGCAGCAGGAGCAGTCCCAGCAGCAGGACAGGTTCCAGCAGCAGGACAGGTTCCAGCAGCAGGACAGGTTCCAGTAGTAGACGCAGAAACCTGCTCAGCCATTGCTGCTGTTTTAACGTAAAAATGAAATGGCTGAGTTATTCAGTTTGTAATGTTTATTTATTTGAATTTGCAACATGCTCATGGGCGCTAGGCTAGGTAAAGCCCATGCGTAACGCATCACTAATTTACGTGCGCTAATAACAGTGCGCATGTGCAGTATATTGTTTAAAGCGCCTCAAAGCTACGATAATTTTCGTTCATCCAGGTACACCTCCGATTGTCGTTCTGCTAACGGACGTCATTTTTGCATCTCATTCGTTTTCAGGATACCCATTAATAAGAAGAAAAATAACGTCCATTCCCAATTTCGGTAACATCACGTTATTAGCGCAAAACAATACGCAGCTCTGTGTGATGCCCTACCCCTAAGAGCCTTAGGCTAAGATTATACTACTTACTTGCGCGCGCGCGATAGAACGCATACCCTCGCGCACGCCTGCAGCCCCAGCGATCTGAGAACTTGCCTGCAGGCGATTGGAGAGGCGTGGTGGACTCGCCACGAAGCTGGTTCACCCTCATTGGCTGAACCGCTCACGGGACGCTGACGTCACGCGACCGTGCTTGAAAAGACAACATTTTTTGTCTCTTCAAAACGCGCCATCGGGGGCGCACTCTAGGGGCGACCGAGTAGGGATTAAGACGCCATTGCTCGCTGTATAATCGCAGCCTTATTCAAAATGCTATAAAGCCATCTTCCCCCTGCTGGAGAAGATTTTAGTTCCATGCAGCTGCAGACCGCTTTACATGATATTTAATACGGGCCTCAGAGGGTGAATATGTGTGTGGTTTGCTACCTAAAAGAAATAGAATTGATTCATAGGATTCCTGGAACATATTTCAAAGCGAAACGGTGCACGAGGTTTGCAGCCTCTGCATCTTCCAAGAATGCCTGAAAGTCCCCGCTTCTTGGAATCCGCTGTGTAAAGTGGCCTCTTATGAAACAAAAGGAAAACTCAACCAGCAAAGCATGGTACTGTGGGCCTCATGCAGAGAGCATAGAATTTTAAAAATGGCGAATTTCATAAAAAGTAGCTTTTTTGGAGAGTTTTATTCTCCATATGCAGAAAAGTGCGAATTCTGCTATGTTTAACATGGATGCGTGTGGCGAGTTTAAATTGGCGAGATGCGCGCTTCAGAAACGTGTAAAAACAAATTCGCGCCTTTTTTTTCCCCTTTACTATATGCGGCGAGCGCCATCTTGCCATATTTTCGTGGCGCGGCAAAAATGCGAGAATCGCGCCTTTTTTTGGCGCGAACAGCCGCTACTTGCCGTTCGCACCTCTCTGCATTCGGAGAGTTTTAAAAATGGCGCGATTGAGGTTCTCGCCAGCCGCGAGGCGAGTTTTAAACATAGAAATAAAAAAATGGCGCGTTTTTCGCAACTCGCCATTTTATGCCGTTTTCTGAGTGAAATTGAACAAAAAATGGCGAGTTTTGAAATAACGATGCTCTCTGCATGAGGCCCTGTATCTGTTTATTTTTACATCACATTGTCATTCATTGCTCTGAAACGGTCCTTATTTGCTGTTAGTCTTTATATGTATCAATCTGGCCAACATTTGGGATCTTACATGAAGGATGGAAGAAAACTGACACATAGCACATTTTTAGCTAACCAGTAGAGCAGGGGTGGCCAACTCCAGTCCTCAGGGGCCACCAACAGGCCAGGTTTTAAGGATATCCCAGCTTCAGCACATGTGGCTCAATCAGTGGCTCAGTCATTTTGACTGAACCACATGTGCTGAAGCCGGGTTATCCTTAAAACCTGGCCTGCCGGTGGCCCTTGAGGACTGGAGTTGGGAACCCCTGCGGTAGAACATTTGATTAATCAGAAATCCTCAGTGTGGTTTCCGTCTCCCAAAGCAAAAACAAAGCAGAACAGGTCTGAGAAGAAAGAGCAAGGAGAGGGCATGAAAGCCAAAGGTGTGTCCTGAAACCAGACTGTGCTGTTTTCTCCGTTTTGTATAAACTTTGAATATGTATAGTGTCAGTCATTTGTTCCGTAAAAATGTCGCTCTCCTTTTCTATTTCTATATGTGTATATATATATATTTTTACATCTGTTCCCCTTTTTTTCACCCTGATTGTGCTCTTCTGCAATGAAGACCATCACCCTCAACTGTACTGAATGCCCTTCAACCAATGGAAAGATAAATGTGCCCGTCGCTTATCCTTATGGTAACCCAGCAAGTCCTGTGAGTATGTGTTCCTAGGCATGCCTCATGCTTATTTTACATTGTCCATGTCATTTGTAAGAATCATTGTCATATATCTTTTTTGGTTAAAATATTTTATGTGAATGAATAATGAATGAGGATATAATACGTGAGTGCATCCCACAATCTCTTCACTTAACAAAATATTTTATCTTTCAGGTTTTTTTTTTTTTTTTTTAACTTGAAATATGCTAAGATTTACATCTTGTTTTTAACTATCTTTTGACTCTTAAGCGGGTTTCATACTATTATGAAATAGTGCTGAGCGAGGCGCTATCGCACGGAGACTCCAATTGAAGTCAATCAGAGTTTCCACGTGATAGTGTCACGATCCACACTGCTTAATGAATAGCCACCTAATAATTTTTACTTTCAGGTTAATGAATTAGCATATAAATGAAAGGCTGACAGAAGTCAGTCAATCATCCAAAGAAACTACATTTTACTGGTGCACTCCAGAAATAATTTTAGTTTTTTTACAGTGAATATAAAATAGTGAAAATCTGTGAATAAGAGAATAAAAAATACAAATATAAAATAACACGTGGTGCTAAACGTTCTGCGTCATATTGCTGCCGTAATATGTAAATTGCTGTTGATATTAGTGCCATCAAAAAGAAGCCACAATTGGTGCTTCTTATGGCTGCACCTAAAACCTAGGTAGTGATCAAGATCATAGCAGGATGCAACAGAGGTAGCAATAGCAACATAACATTGCTGTATACTTAGCTAAATGTGGCGTCCAAGATACTGCTACCAGGAGATTCTGTTCACAACAGCAACGGCAGTCAGAGAATCGCAAGCACCACGTGACGTCACCTCGTCACTATGCCCTACGCGTTTCTCTCCAGGCGGAGCTTCATCAGGGGGAGGTGACATCTCTGATGTTAGGTACTTTTTTCTGGACTGAGTAATAATCCATGTTGGCTTTTTACAATATATAAAGTCAATATCTAAGACTTATTTACAAGTACTAAACTACATGTGATTGTCACGTTTGTAATGGCAGTATAATCTGTCGATAACATTTGTGATTAGATGTTCCAGGGACACTTAGTATTCATATCTTGATCACTACCTTGGTTTTAGGCGCTGCCATTAGAAGCACCAATTGTGGTTTCTTTTTGATGGGCGCCATTATCAACGGCAATTTACATATTACGGCAGAGATATGACGCAGAACGTTTAGCACCACGTGTTATTTTATATTTGTATTTTTTATTCACTTATTCACAGATTTTCACTATTTTGTGTTGACTGTAAAAAAACTAAAATTATTTCTGGAGTGCACCAATAAAAAGTACTTTCTTTGGATGATTGACTGACTTCTGTCAGCCTTTCATTTATATGCTAATCCATTAACCGGAGTACATAGGTGGCACCCACTGTGATAAATAGATCATGAATTGGTCAATTACAATTATGTCTACTGAGCGGTGTGCTCTGTCTTTGTATTGTTACTTTCAGTTTAGCCTGATTCATAACTGGATGGCTGCAGGTAATGTCATTTTGGGGGGTAAAGGCTATATAATCTAAAGTGCCCATTTAGGTCGTTTTCGGCCACAAATTCTCATAGACCTCAATGGTGATTGCCGTCTGAAAACCGCCTGAAGTGACGCCTCTTGCTCTGTTCTTACCCCATTTCCCTATGTTTGCACTGACGATACTACAGAGGTCATGCCCAACTTCTTTGCCCGGCTGCCAGTCTTCTCGTTGCCGGGCCCCGGCTCTCCTCAGCTGCAGGCCTGCATCTCCCACACTCTCTCTCTGCCTCTCCCACACTCTCTCTGCATCTCCCACACTCTCTCTCTGCCTCTCCCACACTCTCTCTGCCTCTCCCACACTCTCTCTGCCTCTCCCACACTCTCTCTGACCCCGGTGCTTGCCGGGCCGCTCAAGCATTGGCTCGCTGGGTGGGGTGTTTTAAAAAAAATCATACTCCAGAAAAGGGGAACATGTCAAAATGTATATCGACAGTGTAGCCCCTCTGCTAAAACCAGGCCCGTTTTAGCATGCAGGCTAGGGCAGCACTCTGGCAGTGTAGGGGTTAAACCCATTACACATGGTCCTGCATGTGAGCTGGCTCAGAGAAGATACAATGTTGCAGATCCCAGGCACATGAGGATGACTCAGAGCTAGGAAAGTTCTAGTAGGCCATGTGACCTGTGGGGTGACAGATTGCTACAGCAAGTTTTGCCCAGAGACAGAGAATGGGAAAGGTTGACACCCCCTGTGTATAAGAGGTGAGGACCCACCCTAGAGAGAGTGTGCTGGGGCAGACTGTGCTAGGTGCCTGGTGCAACAGAGGTTCCCAAGCTGCAGAGAGCAGGGCTGTAGTCCAGATCTTTGTAGGGATCTGGGGCTGAGCCTGCTTTATCCTTAGCCAGGGTGGGTCCTGGGAGGAACTGCAGGCAGAGGGGGAACTTCTGCAAGAGATACATGCTGAAAACCTGTCCTGTCTATGCTGATCCTGCTGACAATAAAAGCAAGCATCCTGTGATTAAAAGTTCCTGGTGCCCTTTTCTACTTATTCTACTCCTCACTACAGCTTTGGCCTGGATCCACTGTAGAAGCCATGAGACAAAGGTAAAACTGGCTGAGCAACACTACACTGAAGCAGGTAGAAATTCTGTTTGCAGTGTAAGAGAGAGACCGATAGGGTGTACACGCAATCTTCTGCAGCCGTGTGGGGATAGGGGTGTTACAATTGGTGCCCAATTGTTGTCTCACACAAGTGTTACAATTGTTGCTCATTCCTAACACTTGGGTGAGACAGCATCACTTTCTAATCCACAGGAGTCCGCTGCGGCCTTGCTGGAGGAGGAATCCGGCGGAGCCTTGTTTTCCTTGCCGCGGGGTGAGGCACTTCCGGTACAACCAAAAGCGACGTCACTGCCGGCGCAGAGCGAGGGCTTGCCTGGCAGTCTCGCGAGCTTGGCTATTTCCGATGACATCGTAAAGATGGCCGCCTTGTCGGATGCGGAGCCTCCTTTGTTGAGAGAGAGTACCGGATGGTGCTTGTCCACATCTGCTCCACTACAGACCCCAACCCGGGGAAGAAGCCGGCGTGGATCGTTTCAGAAGATCCCTGTACCGTCCCCAGAGGTCGTGGCCAACCTACCAGTACAAATAATGGACAGGTCATGGACATTACTAGGCCCAACTCACCGGCCCCAGCTGTCCCTGCATCGTCACCAGCCCCTGACCATCCGCTAGAGGTAAAATGAAGGCCAATCCTGAGTTACATAAAAGGGATCTTCCTGGGCCCATACCCTTGATTCCTAACCCCAGTATCTCGGCTCCTAATGCTGCTACGTTTGTACTAACTAAGTTCCCTTGTGAGAAGTTATCTCCTGGTATGTCCATGTACTTGAGAGACTGGGACTTTGCGGGAAAAGATGGGGGGGGTCATCTGGGTCTGAGGTGATATACCTTATGCTAGCCTCATTCCTGTGAAAAGGTCTCCCAGGTCGTTTACGTCATTTAGGGACTCATCCCTATCCCAGAAATCTGCTACTTCTGGTGTGTCCTCCCAGATGGACACCAGGTCCAGTAGTCCACATGAGTTCAGGGAACCCCTTAAGTGGTGGGACCCCATGTTCGAAGGCTATGCCCCTAGTCTAAATAGAACGAGACTGCTATTGGTAAATGGTGCTATTGTGGATCACTGGTGGGAGGAAGGTCAACTATCCCAGGAAGAGATAGAAGAAGCCCTCCGCAAGAGGATGGGTGAAATAAATTTGGGAGTAAGAATCCCCAAGGGACCCTCTATATTTTACCAGGAGGTTGAGTTAAGTGAGCCTCAGTTATGGTTATTACCTGGTCAGGGACATGGCCATAAAATACAACGATTAAGTAGAGCTGATCGAGCTATCTGTAATAGGTACTGTGCATCTCACGGGTATTCCTTCCCGTATGTACCCGAGCCAATAATGGACGAAACAGATCAACATAGACACGAGTGGTTGAGGTTAGCAGTAATTGAGAATATTAAAGCCAAAATTAGTGAGGACAGGTTTATTAAAGATTACAAGATTCGTTCGGTAATGGAGGAATGGCTCATAGGCACATGTATCTTTAAAGATCGAGTAGAGGTTAGACAGTGCCCTGGTCCTCCTAAGGTATACTATATCTGGACGAAGTGATTCGATGGGAGGGTGGTCAAGAAGTCGGACCCAAAACATTATAAGTGAAGGTTTTTCTTGTATCTTCCCGTTGGGAGAATAAGTTATCTGAATATCAACACTGTCATCAGTGGATGATAAAGGGTTAGTAAACTGTATACAATATGAGGTTATTTGTACATCTGCTATAACCTGTATTTGTTTGCAGAGACCAGATGGATGGATGGTACCCACATTTGGATCCAAGCGAGGGCGTTGGTTGTTTCCCCTTGGGGAGAGTATAGCGGTGGCTGGTCCAGCTAGCTCTCTACCTTCCCCTGTCATGTAAGTTCTAATAAGATGTAAACAGTGACAGGCTATCCTATAGGGTTTCCCCCCTCCTCATGCTGAATTCCTGAGTGACAGGAGTGTAGTTGACACATGGCTCTGTTATAGCCAATGGTGGTACAGATGCTGGGCCCTCCCTCTGAGCTGCAGGAAGGAAGTGCCTAAATTAGAGATTGAAGTTCAGCCCCTTAGGGGTGAGACCTTCAGGTTGTTCCAGCCTGCCCCTGCATGGGTTAGGATGTGTTAGAAACGTCTCGTCCCGGCTGGGTGTGAGACATGTGCTCAGTCCCTCATGGGCTAAACACATAACCTAATCCAGCTAGACCTCATCATTACCCACAGGCCAGTACCATCCAGAAGCCAGGGGTCTACCCTATCAATTTGAGCATACGCTGCAACAACACCAGCTGTGGCTGCAGTAATAAAGAACATCCTCATTTGTACTTCTGGCTCTGCTGCAGTCTGTGTGGAGAGAGGTAGAGAGATTAAGGACTGTCATAGTGGGGACCGCCTTCAGCCTTGCTGAAGCCCCTTATGTCTGGAGGCGCTGACACCAAGAAGAAAAAGAACCAGAAGGATCCCTAAAAGTCTGCCCTGTACCCCCACACCATCGCGGGAAGCTCATCTCTCCTGTTCCCTCGCAGGTAACCAGCACTACACCAAGCAGTCACATAGCCATAATCTCCCAGAGGTGGGGGGGGTTGAGGGGGGAACATGTGCTACATCTACAAGATAGGAAAACGGCATGCCACAGAGGGCCTCAGGAAAGTTGGGTCATGGATGTCGGTGGATCGGCTCTAACCGGAAATCCACATTAATAATCCTTTCAGTCTGTATGGAAGTGGCAGTTCTTGTGGTCAGTTGCAAAGGTCCAACCAGGATTCCCGTATGGGCCTAGTGTACCTGGGGTAATACCGATAATGATCCCGAAGCAACAAAGGGGAGCTGGGACCACACAAGTAAAGCAAATAAGTCAACGCTCCTCCATTTGAGTGTTAAGGCTAGGTCCCCGCTGCAGTCGGCGATGCGCGCGGCCACGTGCGCGGCCACGTGCGCGGCTCCTACCAACCCCTTACCTTCTACCTGGCTGTCCACAGTGCCCCTCGCTCACCGCGTACTGTGATGTGTCAGCCGGCAGAGGATACAACGTGATTGTGTTCCCGTGCGGCGACGGGTCACATGGTGTGGCAGGGAGCCAATGAAGAGGGGAGATCGCCGACAGGGGGTGGATCCTTCCTCAAGAAACTCTTTGTAACCCTTCGATAGTATACCATGCAAGATTGCTCGATTCCAACAAACGAATTGGAGAGGCAATTCCCCATGTTGGATTTAGTAAGATGTTGAAAGAATATACCAATAGAGTGAGAGGGATGAGGAAGATGGATGCTCTCTTTATATTGCCAGATGGATCACGAACGGGCCAAGCTATTTCAAAATCTACGATTGAAAGATAGAATAATGGCCGTACCGTTCTACCGGCTGTTGCAAAACAAAAGGTTAAAGTGGTAACAAGTGTGTTTTTTTGTCTCAATCCCTTGGAAGCTTTGGTATGTCCCTTACATGACCCACCCAACCTGTTTTGGTCATGTCCCCCTCACACCTAAAAAAAAAAAAGCTGCCTGCAGACCGCAGATCGCGGTGAAGCACCGTCAGGACGCAAGGCGGGCATACAGGCGCGTGCAGCGGGGCCTTAGCCCAAGGATGGGCACTAATGGAAGCACCGTATTTATGTACGTCTGTTATAAAAACCGTGCAACGTTGTCATGCGAGTGGTCCCCGTGCCAGGGGACACACATAAAACACAGTAGTAGTACAAAAGTTCCTGGCGTCCATTATTATACAACCTTGCTACTTCATCGCCCAGCTGCTTGGAACCAGCCCCTGAGTCAATCCATGCTGAGGAGCCAAACACAGTGCCCCGATGTATTGTTCTTAGAAGCTGGGCAGGGAGATATATATGTATCCTGGGTATTGCCAGAAAACAGGACAGGTAGCGCTAACTATAACAAATGGTAAAATACAATATGAAACCTTAAGTATGGAAAATATCCATACATGAGGGGCTGCCTATGATACAAAACTGACCCCCAGGTCAGAACAGAGTAGAATGGAAAAGGATATATATCTAAGGCGCCTAATAATATATAGCAAAATGATATAAAAACCAAGCCTGTTGGAAGATCTGGAAATGGCTCCAAGTGGTGTATGAAAAGCTTAAAAAAAGAGAAACAAAATGCATAGCATAATACTGTTTGGTAAGTAGACGGACATACATATAACACAAATAACAAACAGCTGAGATTCAACAGGTAAAAATTAAACAGGTAAAAATTAAATTAAAAGCATTTAATAAAACATATATGGGACATATGAAAAATAAAAAAATAATACATAAACAATGAAAGTAGGTCAGATCGGCACACTGCTGCAAAGATAGAAATGCCCACTCACCAGATAGATGATAAGGGCAAGCGGTGGATAAATCTGAGAGTATCCCCTCTCTTTAGCTGTAGTCTGCAACTGGGTATTGCCAGGTATAGCTGGAGACCGTAAGCTCGTTAAACTAAGTAGAGCTGATAGAGCTATAGTGGCCCGCTATAGACAGTCACATGGGTTCACCTATCCATACGTGCCTGAGCCTATAATGTTCGAGATAGAGGAGCAGCGTGAATCCTAGCTCCGAGAAGCCGTGCAGGAGTACTTAATGTCCAAGTGTAGTACATCCATATACCATTCAGAGGAGAAGATGTTATCTCATAAGGGTTTGGAGTGTTGGGAGAGGGATATTTATGCACAAGGTGGTGTATCGTCCCAAAAATTGCCCTCTGCAATCCCATTCCATAAAAGTAGTGGATCATAATGGGAGGGGGTACGCAAGCCAGATACCCGGCACTATTATTAGTTGTGGGTTCTCCATGTTGGGAGTTTCCCCTGTGTTATTTCACTGCCCTGGGTGTGTGGGTGTTCAGCCACATGTACACTGTATATGACTAATCAACTGTCATTTTTGTAATTGTACAGGTTGTTCGCCTGCAGGATGGCCCAGCAAATTTGGTCCAAGTGGGGACCATTGGATTCCACCAGAGGGAGAGTATAGCCCTGGTAGGTTTGGGCTATTATTCTGTCCTCCTCCTGTGCAATAATACCTGGTAAGGGCAGGTTTGCCAGGAGTAATTATGGGTTTTCCCCACTTCATGCAGTGCAGTGATTCAGTGAAGGCGGTGTCATCAGGCTCTGTGTCCAATTAGAACACACAGGGGTGGTGCCTGTTGGAGCTGTTTACTGTGCTGTTCCTTCAATTTAGTCAGTTGGTCTCTACCCTTGAGAGAGACCAGGTACCCGTGATAAGCTGCCAGGGCTCTGGTAGGCTTGAGGCCTCGCCTAGGGGAGTCTGGGGTAATCCCATACCT